>NC_031770.1:35686391-35883222 GCF_001522545.3 Parus major | reverse complement strand
AATATATAATATATAATATATAATATATAATGTAATTATATATATATAATATATAGACAAATATATATAATTTGTTCTACCTGTCTTCTGCAAGATTTCAGAAAATAGTTAAATAGTTGCAGTTTGGTTAAGGTAGCAGCTGTAATTCAGACAAGGTTGCTTGCTTTTGGAGGGGGAGAAATACAATTCTATTTCTCTCCTGTACGACTGCTTTGTAGTTTGAGGATGCTTACGCACACAGACAAATTAGATGCTAAGCTAATTTCAGTTTAAAGAATTTATATGTTCGATTATATATATTATATCTATATATTATAGCCCTGAATTTCAAAAACTATGCTTAATAAAAGGGAAGAAATTAAAACCTGTAATGTTAATTATTATTTTAATAATCTTTTACAAACTATTAGCTGGAGCTTGATTTTTTATTCCAGAAAGGTTTTGGGTTCTTACTGCACCATTTTTAAGCTGTGTGAATATTTTCTTAGTCTGTAAAAGTGTTTCTGTGTCAATACAGTATTTAGGTCTATTTAATGAAAATGAAAATCAGATTTTACTCTTTACCAAGTAAAAAAAATCATGTCCCCTCTCTCCCCTCTCCCTGCCCCCCACAACCTTTAGTGCTGAACAATGTTCCAAAAAGAAAATTTATTATATCACCTATTTTGATTCTGTGACATCATTCTGTCATGGCAATGAAGTGATTTACATAGAGTAACGTATTACCTCTGCTTTTAGACAAAATGAGTTTATGATGATTAATGGTTTTACTGCGAGTATGAGAGAACCTGGAAATGGACAGCCTTTTAAAAGTGAGACATGACCTATGCTCAATTTTCCTCCTTTTTATTTTCTTCAGTTATTGTAAAATGGTTTTGGTTGTGAACAAATTAAAATGCAGAAATTATGTCTTGTGACTGAAGTAAGCTATAAATGCTGGAGTGTCCATGGTAACATCATTACAGAACCAGAGACAAAAGGGAGAAAGAAATCAGCTTGAAGCACAGAGTCTAAACTATTGTGATGGCAGGGGACTTGGATCACATACTCCATGAGGATTCAAAGTCGTCAAGGAAGGCATATGTTTAGTTTGGGGAAGAGCAGGCTAAAGGATGATCTCCTCCAGCTCTCCCTCCTGCTCACCATTCCTATGATTCTGCAACACAGCTGATTTTGGGCAGAGAACTTAGAATACAGAACGGTCATATGAAATGGTGAAATAGTTTTTTAACAGGAAAGCATGGAGCAAATCATCTTTTCTGATACATGCCTTAAAATGACACCTGAAACTTTTCCTTTAGCTTCATACAGAGCTGTATTTTTCCTTAGGTATCATATAAATAATAAGTGATAAACCAAGACCTAAGCTGAGAAGAAGATGCTGAATAAGATCTCTGAAATTTTTTCTTTACATATGCTAACTGAACTAAAACCCAAAGGCCATTAAGGCAAAAGCTGTTCAACTATGGAAAAACTTAAATTCAGGCAAAAAGTAAACAATGGTGGTTTTTTTCCAGGGACCTTATGGAACAAAATCGCTCTGCTAAAAGAAAAGCAAAGGTAGAGGTGAACACTGGCAATTTAATCAGCATGGAGACTTTGTATCAGTCACAAGATATAATATTTGAGAATTAATAGTTTCTGCATTGTGTGATACAAAATCAACGACACTTTGCTTTTGGACATTTAATCCCAGGCTGTGATGGATGCTGGGCACTGAGCACTGTTCTCCTGCCTCAGTGGAGCCTTGGTGCCTTTCAGTGTGTTGAAATGTGTAAAATGAACGATCAGGGAAAAATAAAAACTGGATGAATTTACAGTCATGGTTTGTCCTCAGTGACATTGATTGGACAACTGTCTTTGAGGGCACACTTGGCAATGGAAAATAACTTTCCATGCTGTTTGATTCTGGGCATGAAAATGCATTTAAAAGTAAAGCAAAAATGTATTTGAGGTAGTGATTAAAAATACACAAGTCATACTAACATTTTCAGGAAGACAGCAGTATCACAACAAGCATTTTAGCTGTGTTATTTTTATTCAAATGATTGATCCAAACCTTCCATTAGGCATGCATTGAATTTTGCATTCTACTGCAGTTCTCTGTATGTAATCTAGAAATTTCAGCACTGTCCCTCACTGACTACCAGTACAGGCTCTTGAGAGCTCTTCAAGACTGAATTTTCCTGACTTACACAGTTGTTTATCAGGAGCCATGTTCTGTTGTTCTCCCATTCTTTGTTCAAATGGCTTGGTTTTTCTTCTGATACAAGTTATTGATGTTCAGTTCCCTGCTGTGTGTTTGTTCATCTGGCTACTTTTTTTCTAACATGAAAGATTTCCTTGGAGGGAGAGCTAGAAACAAGTGAAAGGAGGTTTAACACACCAGTAGGCAGTGCAGATACAAAAAGGATATTTTGTTCTTTGGCTTACTTTTGCTTCAGTCACCATTTTCTCTCATCAACAGCAATTGTTTCAGTCTGAGTGTATATTTGTAGTGTTATTTGTTTTGGTTTCTTTACAGTGAGAAGTTAGTGTATGGAGCTAAACCAATAGTTGGATGTAATTTTCGACTTGTTTTCCCCGTTCTGTCAGATGGATCAGACAGTGTCTATCAGACTCTTCATGCTGCTGGTGCTGAAGTCTCCCAGGGACCTGTACTGGAGCAGTGTTTCAGCATCTGTGTGACAAGCCTGCACACTCTTGCCTTTAGTGACCATGAGGCAATTGGGAGAAGTGTAGAATTGAATCTGATTTTTTCCCCTCATCTGAGGTTTCTGTTATGCTCTGGGACGTTTCCAGAATCCCACACACTATGGCAAAATTCAGCCAGCCAGATGGTCGCATGATTTCTCTTGTGACTGCTGCTTTGCTGGAGGCCAGCCCCTGTGAATCTATCACATCAAGTTTCTCTGGTTGAAACTGCCTCAAAATACAGTTGAGATTTGCAGCGTGACTATTTAGTAGCTGAGAAGATGGGTCCTGTTGGCAAGCACAGCATTTCCTTTCCAGCAATCCCGCTGCTGGCTGCCAGGTTTTGATGTGCCATGTCACCTCTGTTCCCTCTTGAATCACTGCCTCACTACATTGCCAGCAAGCAGCTGCAAGGTCTGCAGGACAGCCTGAACTGTAGCTATAGCCAGCATGGAGGCAGGGACTCACATCCTGCAGACCATTCCCAGCCACTGTGCACAGGGATCTGGCACCCTGGATTCTCTAATGTGAGAATGCTGGAGCTTGGCTGGGCTGGTTGTACCCATGTGATGATGGTGGCCTTGTCACAACCTGAAGTAACCACACTGGTGCCCCTCCTGCGGTGGTAAAGAGGAGCTGTCGTAGTCCAGGGCTAGAAATGTGCTGCACCAGAATCCAGCTAAGGCCACCTTCTTACGAGCTGCTTAAAATACTGTAGAAATAAGTTTATTATTGAAAACTCTGGCATGAACAAAGACATTTTGACTGAAAAAGTTCTGGAAATTTTCATTAATGTGCTTATTCCTCATTTAGGTATGGGCAAAGGCGTTCTGTGGCTGAAAACTTAGAATTTCAAGGTGAGAGAACAGGACTTCTGGAGACATCCAAGCCATTGCTTAGGAGTAGATTGTAAGACAATTTCTGTTGGTATTCTGTTTCTGAACCACATGATTGTTTAAATATCTTAATGAAAACAGAAAATATGGAAAACACTCCCCCCCCAAGTTTTGCTTTTCCCATTTGCTCTCCTGGTAAATAAGCAAATCCTTAAAGAAGCAACACAGAATCTTTACAGATGGCAAACAGCTTTTTTTATCATGAGATTTTCAGTTTAATTTTTCACGTTTGCACTCTTAATGCAAAGGGTAAGTTGCATTAATACACTTGGAGAACTAAGCAGACCAGGTTATTTTTTGTGAGCCAAAACTTGGGCACTGAGGTAAGACCAGAGAAGAGATTGCAGCCTGCAGACATGACAGGTCACAATATGCAGAACTCTCTCAATCAAGACAGAGAATTGTGGTTTGGGATTTGTTTTCTGAGCCTTTATTAAACAGAGTCTGTGGTGAGATTATTTGGGAACTCTGTTATAGTAATTCAATGGCTAAATTATGTATTTTCTGCATGCATGGTTTTGGAGAATAAAACAATGGCAACAGCCAAATCTCTGGAGAATTAAAATGTTTTTACCTGTGATTCATTTTTGTAATTGTGGAGCTTGCTTTTACCCTCGCTCAGCTCAGTGCATTTCAGAATGCTCATTGTTGAGATACAAACGCCCTGTTGTTCCTACTAATCCTGTCACTGTCTGTGGAGTATTTTCAAAACAAATAACTGACAGACTGGATGCATTTATACATGGATAGATATGTGTATGTGTTGGTAAAAACCCCTGAGATCTGAAATACCTTCTGCACCTTATACTTGTTCCTTATGGCAAGAAAAATGAAAATCTGTCTCCTTTCTTCTGTGAAATGCTTTTAATTTTTGTTTTCTATAGAGAGAGCTGGCAGTCCAAGGTGAGTCCACTTGGGGGTGACTGGCTTCTTGAGAAATAAAAAAGGAAACACCTGCAAATCACATTAATACAAAGGCAGCATGGAGTTATAAAACAAGGCAGGCCTGCTTGAGAAACTCCAGCTAAAAATGTAAGCCTAAATAATTCTTCTTCACAGGGATCAGAATAACATAGTATAGTCCTGGCTTAAATGTTGGTCAGCTGGGTTTGTGTGCTGGTATTTATGGGTTTACAAGACAAATTAATAATATGGCTGTTTGCTTATGCAGTTGTTTTCCTCAGGATGTGTGACACAAAATTTCTTACAAGTGCCATCAGAAACATTTTGGGGAAGAAAAGTAATGGATGACATAGCTGGAAAAAAAGACAAATTTATAGTCATGTTTTCTCAACAATGTGATCCTGCCAGAAACTGAATGCCCTATTTGAGAGAGCCATCAAAAACAGTACGGTACATTTCCTGTATTGTGTGGGAGTTTTCTCTCTCTCTTTTCTTTTTTTTTAAAGCAAAGAATAGATGCTCCACTGCTGCTAATAGAACATCCAAGCACAGCACTGGCACACTCACACTGAAGCTCCAAGGAAGTGGTCAGCATCCCAGTGCCTTACCTGTGTCAGCAGGATTTTACCTGTGTCAGCAGGAGAGTCTCCTCACCTGGCTGGCAGAGGTGCACAGAATCTGCCTTGAGCTTATGGAAAAGATTTACAGAAGAAAAACAGCAACACAGCCCAACCAACAGTGCCACACAGGTCACTGCAGATCCAGTCCATCTATAGTCACATGTACTTTATTCTGCTTTTACCTAAACATTTAACATGTAATTACTGGAGTGAAACTTGGAAGTTGTTTACAGCTTTTACGTTTCAAATTCTGTTTTGTTAGTTTTCCTTTTTTTGTAGATTGTCATATTTGTTTTTTCCTGTATAGGAGTGGCAGAATTACAGAGGAGCATTAATCCGTACATTTATGCGTATCTTTTACCCAGAGGAAATTCCAGAGGAAGCCATCAAATCCCGCAGAGGTACCATCATTGCTGGCTGTATATGGAGAGGGCTGTGGCTGCAGCTGCAGAACAGAACAGTCGTTCATGTGCAGCAATCAGTGGGACAAAGGCTTTCATGGAGCACAAGGTCTCATGGATTGCCGAGATGTTTCCTCTTCTGCAGACACTGTGGTTGCAGTGACACAGTCAGAAAAGCTTGGAATTGTTGTCTATGAAGCAGACAGGGAACACTCTTGCCTTACTCTGTGGTGCCACACTCTTCCTCTGGCAGAGTGGCTACAGCAATTCCAATGCCTGGTAACACCCCACGCTACACTGCAGAACTGTAGCGTCAACAGTCAGTCCTGGGCCAAAGGCAGCACCAAAAAACATGGAGTAAAATTCCATAATCATCTAACTAGCAGCTTGCTACCCTTTGCACTTCTGTAAATAACTTCTGTTGAATTATACATTTTCTACAAAATCAGCTTAAAAGTTAAAAACACAGGACCTGAATGGACTGTTAGAAACTGTGATCAGACTGTACAGGTTTCTATTCACTTTGATGGAATGGTAAGAGATGAGTCTACCACCGCCTCACAGGATTTTACTATTTTATTTTATGTGATGTTACTGCCAAGTAACATAGCTACCTTGTGTACTTAAAAACCTAACAATGTGTATTTTGTATTTGTTGCCAAGTTCACGATTTACTTACTAGACTGTAAGACAGTTGCAAGTTATTAAGGATTGAATCTCTGCATTAATTTGGTACAATACCATTCTAGCTCATGTTAGAGCAAAAAAAAGGATAATTGGTATGTAGATGCAAATTAGAGTTTAATATCCCATGCAGCTGTTTACATCTGCTTAATTAAGCAGCAGTGACTTCACATTAGCATTGCTATGAAACCATAAATACACACTGGAGATAAAGGTACAATCATGTTAAACCACCTTCCTCATGACAAATCAATGCAAGATGGGTACTTTTTGTTTCAGTCTTGTGTTCTAATGGTAAAGAAAAAAGTCTTCACGTTTAAAGGATGTTTGGGTTCAACACATTCGATTTTGGTACAAGTACCAGGATTTTATAAAAATACTGTGGCTGTAGGCAGACAGTTTAAGCAGTAAATGAAGAACTCTAATGGAAACTCCTAACAAATATAATTGGAAGTCAGTGGGTAATTTTCTTTTTGGAGCCTTTACAGGAGTATCAGAGTCATTTTGCACAGTAATAGAAGGCAAGTAAATACCCATTGGGAAAATGCAGGGCTGTCTTAACACTGATGAAGTTGTAACACTTGGACTATGTGGCATAAGCTCTTTGTTTCATGTATTTACCAGCAGTTCTGGCACAGGGCTGCTTGTTTTGCTCTTTGACTAAGGACCCCTGAAGTTCCACAGATGTAGCCAAGCTGGTATTTTGAAAGGTATGTACAATCAGAACAGGCCTTGGATTAACACAACACATCAGGAGAACACAAAAACTGCTCTTCAGTATCAGAACTAACCGTTAACCATCAGCATAAGAACACAACCTCAGTTGGTGCCATTTTTAATGATTAGAAATAATACATTGTAAAACAAAAAGTGAAAAAATTCCAGCGTGATACTTATAAACAAAGAACAAATAGAAAACAAAAAACGTCCGGTTTTGCCTGATTTATAGTATTTATCATACACACAGATCGTTAGTCTGAGGTAATACCAGTATTAACTTTTTAGTCCTTCAAGGACTGCTCAAAAATTAATAACAATGATAGCAATGCATGTTATGTTAAAAATGAGACTTGATTATTAAATCAAGTAAACTCCTTACCCTTTTAGTTAGGGATCTGTGGCTGCAAGTATAAAACTGGAAGGAAGTCTACACAGCAGGAACTTACAGGACATGGGCGTCTGTGTGGTGTGTCAGTACGTAAGAGTACAGCTGAGTATGTAAAAATCAGACATGTCAATACAGTAAAGACTTTGTTCCAGAATAGCCCTTAAAAAATTTAGAATACTGTTAGTTTGCATAAAATAGCCAAAAAAACCCAACTAATTCAGAAGTCCAAATTTGGCATGAGGTAAAACCATGTGCATTTATTTCATCTGCATTTTAGATTTAGTAAGCATAAAATTAAGTATGTTGACTGTAATGAATTCAGTCATACAAGTGCAAGTCTTCAGCTAGAACATATTTTATGGCAGTTTATTTAAAAAATGTACCAGTAAATCATAAAAGAGGGATCATGTCCATTTAACGTTTATTGAAGTATACAGGAGGTTTTCTTTAGAATCAAATATGAGCATGAATATATGGCCAAACGTAAAATCTATCAAATTCAGTGAAAATTTTCTGACTTTAAATAGTAGCTGTAAGAATGACCAATATATATTCTTTGTTACAACCGCCCTCACTCTACAAGTAAAAAAAAAAAATAATAAACATTCAGTAAACATTCTTTCCTAAGGTAGTTTCCCTTATATATCAGTGATTTATCCATTTTTTTTGTATACATAACTTTTTAAACATACCAATCAGTGGTTTCTCACAATTGAAAAATAAAAGCACAAAAAAGTTTACACTCTTGTACAGGTAAATAAAAGATCATTTTTAATTAAACTGTATATCCTTAAGGGCATAGTATAGTTTCAATTTCATTACCTATTACATAATTAACTTCTTACATACAAATATTGACATATTTGGCTTGTGCTTCAAAGCCGTTGTGTCTACAAAGTCCATGTCAATGCAACTCATGACTTGAAATCAGTGGGGACATCTTTACTGCTGCTGGGTTTAACCTGGTCGTGCAACATGGTCTCTTCTGAGCTTGTTGTGGCACTGCATTTTTCTGGAGAGTCATCAGTGTCTGGATCCAACCCTTCAGGACAGGGAAGCTTTAGAAGTTCTTCCCGCAGCTGAGCTGTGTGACGCTGGATATATAAAAACAGGTCAGTGTGGAAGGCCACAGTTAAAATAATACTTTTCACAAGGTTAGACACTCTAAGGCAAAAAGAGGATTAGGTAGAAAAGGCTTAAATGTACTATTTCAATGTCTGGATCAACCTCTCCCCTCTATTTAAGGACTGCTACTTTCCATTTAGTGACAGAATAATTAGCAAGAGCTGCTAGGGACTTTGCTAGTCCCCAAGGCTAGTCCTAAGGGCAGTCAGCAGAACTGCAGCCAACAAGTGAATCACTCTAAATGCTACACTGTTGGTCTCAAAGTTGAGTCACATTTGTGTTTGGGGGTCACAGCAGAAACTGGCTTGGACTTGGTAGGTCATACAGTCAAACTAAATTTATAAAGAATTCATGGTGAGACCTGTCACAGAGACAGATATGCAGAGATTTGTTACCGATCACAGTAACTTCATTTTGAAGACCAGTCACACTGAAAGAATGGAAGTCTGGGAATAAGAAAAAGAAGCCTTCTTGGTAATACTTGTCTAGGAAGGCAGAAAATGTTTATAATGGTTAGAACTTGATTAAAGTTAACACAGGATAACACTGATTGTAGCAGACCATGGTTTAATAACTGCTTGTCTACTCTAAGAGCTTGTTTTCTGGCAAGGATCTGGTTGTAATACAACTTTATCACGTACCCCCACCCACCCTCAGAGTGAACAAAAAAAGCTATTATCACAGAATATTCTGAGCTGGAAGGGGCCCACAAGGATCATCAAGTCCAGCTCTGAAGAGAATGGCCCGTAGGGGATAAAACCCACAACTGTGGCATTATCAGCACCATGCTCCAACCAACTGAATTGAACTTGGGGTCACTGTGTCTTATACAAATATTCACAGAAAAATAGGCAGGACAGGTGCTAAAGGAAAATCCAACTTGTAGTAAAAATACTGGGTTAGTGGAATACACACACATTTAATCTCTTGACAACTGGGAAACCTAGATTTGTTATAAATGTCTCACCTTCAGAGCTGCTGCATGGTGGGACATGGTCCTGCCCACCCGTTTGTCACTGCTGTACTGCTGTATGTCTGCTATCCACTCCTCACACTGAGCCATGATCTCCACTCTTTTCAAGTAGAAGTGTTTGTGGATGACCTGCAAGAAAACGTTCCCAATGTAACATGGATGGAAGAACCATATAATTTAACAATACCAAATTTGCAAGACCACTGTGGGCATAACTGAATATAAGGAAAAAAAATATCTGTATGAAGAATTCAGAATTGAATAAGGTTGGAGATAAAACTGGAATTTCTGTCCTCAGAAGTTTCCAAAATCCAACTTGAAAAAGCCCTGGGGGAACCTGTTCTGAATTCAGCTGATGCTATTTTGGGGAGTTTGTTGGTCTGGATATCTCTTCAGTTTGTAGGAATCCACTGTTTGTGTGCAGCCTGCCATTTCAGCAGTCACTTGTGTTAGCTGGGTGCAGGGTAAACCAGTGCCAGAAACACACCAAGCAAAAGCAAAAGGGAGAGCGGAGTGCTGCTTCATTCTGCAGCTCAGAGCTGGATGTACTACGCAGGCACGAGGTTTGCACAGGAGCAGAGCTGCACAGAGACAGTGCTGAGGCTTTCAGTGTTTCTTTCCCTGCCCTTTTTTGCCAGAGAAGCACGGAGTAAGCAGAAGCACCATATCCTCCCCTGTCACTGACCAGGAGGTGCCCAAAAAGTAAACAGATGAGCAGAAACACTTTAGGCAGTATGAGCACAGGAACATTATGCGCTTCTGCAGAGAGAAGGATCATAGCAACTGCTTCAGAGGGGATGCAACCACTTTGCTCTAGGCAGAGGCAGCATGTTTGGGACACAGGAATTCTCAGGCCACGGTAGTTGAGCTGCCCAGTTTGGATGGGAGCCAGTATTTGATTGAAGAGTAATTTTGGTATTGAAGTACATATGTGAGTTTAAAAAAATCCAAACAATCAACGCTCATACAAAATTGTGAAACTCTGTTTGGTGTTGGCTTTGTCTTAAAAAGTTTTCTAAAACTCTGAATGGTGAAAGAAACAATAAAACCAAAGAAATGATATTGAGCACTGAGAGTTCTTGGCGATATTGTAACATAAGGGGAAAAATAATTTTTTGCTCTGGAGATTAGAGAAAATAGCTATCAGAGGAACTGCATATTGAAAGTGTGATTGACTTCAATTCTGGATACATTCCTTAAATCCAAAATGGAGCTTGGAAAAACTCCCAAACACTGGCAGTTTAGATCTCCTGAGCCTACCCATCATTTAAGACACTGAAGACAAACAACTCAGATTTCTGAAAACAACAGCTCTCAGGACCCACGTTCTTAGGCTTCAGTCTTCAGCATGAGTTTGCGTTTGTGTTACTGAATTGATCATCACTGTTAAGGTTTCTCAGATAACCCTACAAAAAACCTAAAGGTCTGAACAAAAAGGGAATCTCCCAAAGAAGTGCTCAGATAATCCTAGAGATGCATTTCCATTTGGATGGATGCAGATGGAATCCAGAACTGTTCCGAAGCTGCCTCATACCAGCAGTGTGAAGAAAGCTGAGCTGCAGAGTATGGACACGATTACTGAGACTCTTAAAGGAAAGTGCAGTAACAATAAGCTGGGATTCAGTTCCCAAATGGTGTAATACTGCATATCCTTCACTTCTGTACATGTGAGAAGAAACATGGAGCATTATTGTCAGGGGGCCCATTGCTTTCTAATATATTAAATTAATTTAATCTTACTGTGATTTGAGAATACCTTTTTCCAAAGAGAATCCATTACATTAGCTAGAAGAAAAAGACCTATTAGCAGAAGTTATTGGATCATGTGTCTGCACATTATCTTTATCATGGTATTCTACTTATTGAGTAGAACATTTAAGAGGTAATTCTGAACCACCACCAGGTTTTATTTCA
This sequence comes from Parus major, assembly GCF_001522545.3. Classification (NCBI taxonomy): domain Eukaryota; kingdom Metazoa; phylum Chordata; class Aves; order Passeriformes; family Paridae; genus Parus; species Parus major. The sequence continues at coordinate 35,871,904 of NC_031770.1, read as the reverse complement.
TTAATTTAATACCCCTACATACACTGCACATACTTTTTCACCTGCATGTGGATAAAAATATCTAACACTTATAGTGCAGGTAAAGTGTCAATGTTTTCTCATTCCACAAGACACAGTAATTTTAATGAAAAAAGGTTTTGTGTTCCAAATGATGTTTTTTATGATATCAAGGAAAGGAGATCAACATCTCAGATGTCACACCCAGCAACGTGAATAATCCTAAAACAATTAGGCTTTTTCAACATTTTATTATGCAGACAATTGAAAGCATAGATGATACTTCCAGATGGTTCCATGCTTCAACACAGGCAACAGCTGTAGTAGTTCAGAGCAAAATGTCTTTTTCTCGAAATATTCCCTGGTAGTACTGTGAGATGACTCATGTTTGACCAAACATTTTCCATTAATATTTATACAGATTCTCTTAGTGTTTCTTCCGCTCTTTTTTCCTTGCAGTCTTTGCTGTACATGTTCAAGCCCTTGAGATCAAACTCATCTGCTTTGGGAAAGGAATTGGACTACAGACACTGAGAGAAATTCCTAATAACTAAATTCTTCTGTGATGCTACAGGTGAGCTTTAGTCTCTTTTCAGGAATGTAAATAAATTAAGCAATTTGATTTATTAATTTATTTTTTTTTAAGACAGCATGAATGAATGAAGGTTAGTATTGCTTTTAGCAGCATCAAGACAGTTGTTTTCAAATACACAGGTTTCTAGTGCAGATGCTTTGTGGGATTTCTTTTAAGGTATTTTTCCAAATTGCACTATATGGTGTATCTGAAGTGTTTCTTAGTATTTGCTTCAACTTGATGATCCTTGGGAAAATACTGCCTGTTATTTATGCAGAGTATGGAGCATGGAGTGCTCCTTTGTAGGGCTGACCAACAGATGTTACAGGCCATGGAAAAGGTCCTGTTCAGTAATAAGAGTGAGCCAAGCTGACTGAACCAGCTGTGCACCAAGATCCCATTTAGGTCAGCCCCACTTTGCCTGCATTCCTGTTTCCCAGAAAAGAATCTGTGAAGTTTGGTGCATTGTTATTCACTTCAGTCTCTTGAGTCAGTTGCTGCAGGTTAAAACAGACATCTCACGCATGATCTTACCAAATATTTGCATTATTCTTAACACTCAATAAAGAGAAATACTGCCTTTCACAAAACCTACCTCCTTAAAACATGGTGATGGATTTCTCATTTGTTCAAGCATTGCCCACTTGACTGTTGCCTGTCGGATATTTCCATCATATTCTCTGGAGCTCTGGGTACCACTCGGAGTACCTCGCGATCGTTCGTAACCCGGTTCGTTGAAGTATGGTTCTGCCACCAGTATCAGGGACTGGACAGACACTAACACCTGTTAAGAGAAGAAACCAGATGTTCAAATCATGCTACCAAAGTATTCTTATAAATATACACAGCTCTGCTCACCTTACAAGCAAAACCATTTCTATAGCCAAGTCCTTCCATTTGTGATCCAGGCTAGGTGCAAGCAAGGAACATCCATGTTTTCAAACCTAAACTGTCACTACACACAAAAACCACCGAGTCCTGTGGCTGTGTATTTAGCTGAGAAAATGACAGTGTGAGAAAATATAACTTAAAACCCTGCAAAACAAATATACAGCTATAAGTAAAAGAAAGTTTTTAAAGGAAGATGTGTCTGACTGGCCCTTTTGTGAAAGAAAGTGTATTTGTCAAGTTGTCAGTCAACAATTTTGATTTTTTCACTTTGGCTAAGCTCGCTAATTCTTCTAATTCTGAACTAGATGGAAAAGAAAAAAGCAGGTAAAAAGGCCATGTGAACCACTGAAATTAACCCTGATCTACAATGTCTCCCATTTTTTCTTTCAAATGAATGTTCTTAGCCCTTTAGTTTCAGATTTTACAAACAATACTGTGTCATATGCCAATAAAACAAAATCTCAGTATTTTTCTTAAGGGAAAAAAATGTTTTCAGTACTGTATGACCAAAGCACCAACTATTCAGTAATTAGGAAGTAAGTATTTTCCTCCTTTTGATTTTACTATCCAGCACACATGTGAAGAGATGCTGACATAAATTCAAGGCATTTATCTGTATACTCTGCTATTCCTAATAAAACCCAAAGAATTAAACAGACACATTGGGCTCTTAGGTATCCAAATGCAGATGCAAATGCAGATGCATATTCATGATTTGATGGCTTGCTAGTTTTTCCAGTATTAAAAAACGTGTCCCTATCAACTTGGATTTTTACTAACTGGAGGGCAAGATTTTCTTATGTACTTAGGACCAGCAACAATTTTAGGGATTAGAGTTCTGTGACACAAACTTCCAGAACTGAAAAGAATTCAACCAAGGTGATTTTAACATTTATATTTCATCAATTAGTGAAAAGGTGATGATATGTTACAGACCTAGGAATGTCATTTCCAGCACTGAGCATTCTTAGGTGCAGATGCCCACATGTCAGGGCAGCTGTTCGTGGAACTGATTCTCCTCCAATCCTAGGTACAACTTAGGGCTTTAAAACATTCCCTAATTCAGCAGCCTAATTTGTGAATTTGGATATGGAGGACAAGAAACCTCCTGTTTCTTGGTGGATGCAGAATGTACAGCTCACATCAGATAGATGCCATGTCAGCAGCAATCCAAACTCTGACTCTTTCACAGGCAGTGCCCTGACATCCACAGATGTGCTCTGTGCTCAAGAGTGGCACTCTCCTGGAGCTTCTCCCGTAGCAAAGCCAGCACAGAAGGGTTCCAGCTTCCCATCCTCTCCGTGATGGTTCCTCACTCCACAGACACTATGCCAGGTCAGTAACTCCTAGCAAAGCAGCTGTCCATGAGCCAGCTGAATGACACAGGTTATCCTCAGTCCCACCAGCACCTCACAGGAACACACCCTCACTCCTTTAGGTGCCATGGCACTTTGCCCTTATGCAGCGGCTGTGCTTTCATTACAACACAGACAGGACAGTCTAGGGCAGCCAAGTCTTTATCCTGATGGATTGGACATGGAGCTGTGCAGTGGGAAGATGTGAACCAGCATCCCTCATTGGGCTGAGAAGGAAAATTAACCAAGTTTTTCTGTTTCTCAGGCAGGTGCTCCAGGTAGCTGCTGGTACTGTGTGCACCATCACAGTCTCCTGTACCTGCCCTGCACTCAACTACAAGCAAGCCCATTATTTAGGGTCAAACCTTAAAATACAGGTAAATGTATTACAACACAGAATGTGCCTCAGAAATCAGGTTTCATGAAGCAAATGGCCACACAGACACCAACAAAGGCAGAGTATGATGCAAGTGTGCTAAGTCACAATAGAGTGACTTCAGGGCCAAGGCTTTGGATATGAAAGGAGTTCTGGTGATGTCTGTAGCTTTTACATGTCTTTGGAAGAACAGGCTTTTGCTTTTTAAAAAATTTGTATCTTAGATATCTATATATTTTTTAAGCAGCTATAGTAGAGAAATTTGACACTGCAGCACTGTACTTTCTGGGCCTGAACAAGCAGTCAATACTTTGAATTATAATTATAATGAATGAGAAACTCTACACTGATTTTACAGTTTTACTGGGTAATAAAAATTAATTTCTGAAGTATTTTGGGTGGTCTGGCAATAGTTCAATCTCTGAGCCAGAAAAAACATGTAGCGCTTAATTCTTTCCAAGCAATTCATTTAGTCCTACAGCTGTTTTCCATTTAATAGTTGTAAAGTGATTTTCTCTCAATGTGGTGGGGATGGGACTTTTTCCAATAGTTTTCTTACTATTCTCAAAATGAAACACTGAAAAGAAGTTTTAAATTATAAACTTTTATGCTGCATATGATTTCTAACAATCAAATCTAACATTTTAATGTAAGAAAAAGGACTTGTAGTGAAAGTAAGACTTCCTAAATACTTGTACTTTTCTACACTGATTTTATAGTTGAAGTCCAAAATTGCAGTTCATCTCTTGATTAAGAATTTGCATCTTGAGAGACTTGCACTCATTAAGGAAGTGTTGGATACCTACCCCAGTGTGACCCTCTCACTTGCTGATATTGAAGCTGAGTGTGAGATATGCCAGAAAGTTGCCTTGATTGTTGTACCTTTCAAAGGTAAGAATGAATGGCTTTGCACTGATATTGACTGGCTCCCTCAGCTCCCCTGGCTTAATGAGGTTTGGTACCATGAACATGTGAGTCCAAGCAGCTTCAATACCGTTTCCTCTACTGTGGGTAATTCCTCATTCTCACAGATAACCCTAGTGAGGGCTCAGGGACAAGGGAAAGCAGGTCTTACCTCCCCTAAGAGCGAGGCAGAGATGACCTCTGCCCTTTCCATGCCCTTGTCAATAGGTTTCCTGCCCCACTGAGCAGCTGGAAAACCTAATGAAAATGTGTTCTTTTGCTGCCAGCATGCAAATTATGAAAAGCTGGCCCTCTGCCTCACTTGCCTGACTTCCACACACTGGAATAGACTATTCTTGAACTTCTAGGAGACTGATAAATCTGCTCTCCAAGGCCAAATCCTGAACAAGCTGAAATCTGTTCTGCTGAAGGCAGTAATTCTATTATGCTGAAGCTGTGCAGTCTTCTAGGATTTTGAACAGAAATTGTACCTTGTGCTACATAATAATTACTCCAAACTTAGAATAAATTCAGCAACTGCCATAGGAAAGAAGACATTGCAGGCTTTACTTAATGTCTTTGCTTGTGAGTCAGTGCATGTCTGTGAAATAAAGCTGAAAATGATAAGGACTGCATGCCCTAATAATTTCTGGTCTAATGCAACACTAATTATTATTGAACGCAGCATCACTGCACTTCCATTCCCTCCATCTTTATTCCTCTACTCAGCTCACCTGCATGCTTAAGAGGAGGAAGGCTACAGTCTGCACTAGAGCACTTCACTTTCTCATCTCTCACAGTGTGGAGCCTCCTTTGTCTTCACCATGAAAAGCTTGTCATAAATCCTCCCAGTCTTTATTTTATTTTTTTTCCCCTTTTTGAAAATAAAATAAACTATTTGAAATCATCTGAGCAGACCTGGTGCAGGAATGAACTGCACACATGAACAGCTGCTCTTTGAGACCAGAACAACAGAAAAACTCATTAGAAAGAGCATTTTGAAGAACCTGTCTCCTCAGCAGTGTTCTTCTCCTAGAGTTCCAAGGACATTTTCTGGACTTTTGTCTTATTTATACTTACTTGAAGATTATTCTGGTTTAAATGTTCTAGTAAAGGAATCATTAGGACTAAGAGACAACTTACTACTCCTAAATGACGTTTGAAGAGAAAGAAGGAATTGCTCACCTGCAAAAAACTTGATGTTTGGGGATTCCATTTCTCTTCTGGCCTCCCATGCCATGTATTAAGTATGCTTAAGCACACCTGAAAAGGTGACATTATTAATACCACAGACAAATATTATGACAAAATTGTTCTGCTTGGACAGAACAGAATGTTGACATTACATTCATTCTTTTACAAACTTTTTTACAACAGCATTCTAAAAGACAAATTTGTTTCCTGTCACAGAATCAATGAGGTTGGAAAAGACCTCAGGGATTGTTGAGTCCATCCTGTGACTGAACCACCACGTCAACCAGACCACGGCACTGACTGCCAGGTTCAGTCTTTCCTTCGAACACCTCCAGGATTGGTTGGTGACTCCACCACCGCCCTGGGCAGCCAATTCCCATGTCTAATCACATCTTCTGTGGACAAATTCCTCCTAATGTCCAACCTCAAACTCCCCTGGTGTAGCTTAAGACCATGAGACTACTTTGAAAGGGAAACAGATAAAAATACTGTGGATAAGCAAAAACAGCATGCTAATAAACATAAAACACAAGGCAGATTACTTTTTCTCACAGGAAACTTTGGGATTCTACTGCTCCAAAAAAAAAAAAAATCATGAATATTGTCTGATTCTCTACTTTCTGCTTTAAATACTGTTATAAAACCTGTAATTGTGCGTTTTAGAGACAGTCATTCTGCTTAAGCATGAAAAAGGTGGTTTCTGACACCCAGACTATCAAGAAATTGTAATTATTCCTTAGCTTTTGTGACTGATCTGAACTTTAGGGAGGTTTATGGTGTTCTTGAATCTTATTGTGAAATGGAACAGTCCAAAACAGGGAAAACAAAGAGACAAAACAAACAGAAAAAACTTAGAGGAAGTATTTTCCAGGACTTCAAACTAGACAAAGAAAAACGGAGATGAAGTCTCGACTAGGAGTTATATTCTGTGTCCACATTCATAGAAAGTAAATGGAGAAAATGAGACAAGGCACTCAGCAAACCTTCAGCTGCAGCTGATATGAAGCACACTGTCCATGGAAAGGGTATTTCAGCTAGACAAAACAGATTTCTGACTGGTTCATTTAGCAAAAAATGTTGGAAAAGAACATTTTTCTCAGTCAAAACTACTTGCTTTTTTGGTCCGATCCAGCTCATAAAGGCTGGACCTCCAAAATTCTTCGAGACTATTTAGAAAGGGACTAATTCCCACTTGAAATTGGCAAATCCCTCCTCATTTTGGTCTGAAGACCAGTATTAACCAAAGAGCTTCCTCCTGTACACTGGGAGTGGTTGATCCATAATTCCATCACAAAAAAAACCCCAACTTCCATCTGTTTCACTTCCTTGTTACATCTAACACAGGATCCCAGCTGACCTACCTTGCCATCATTGTAGAGGTTTGGATTAAATCTCACGCTGTGGCCTCCAGTTGTTTCCAGATTCACAAGTGGAGGGGAATTCGGATAGTCTTGTGGGAAATACACATCAAACTCAAAGCAGCCATTTGCATACGGGGTGTCTGCTGGACCAGTAATGAGAACCTATAACATTAAAAAGAGGAAAAAAAAAAAGAACACTTAAAATCCCCACTCTTGGATCTATCACACAGTTGAGATTTTGTAAGTTACATGAATCATTTCATTTCCACCTGCTGAGTAGCAGGAATTATTAATAAATGTCATAATCATACACAGGCTGTCAGTCTGTTCATTCTGATACTGTGGGTAAGCAAAGCCCTTTGCAAACACTCATTTCTCAAGGAGGTGAAACTCTTTCCTATTGGATGTATTACTAGATTATTTATTTCAAAATACAGGTCCAGAAGCTCTCAGTGTACTTCTCCACACCTACTGCCTGCAACTTCAACAGTCACAGGTGAAGATAATGGAGCAACATCACTAAACTTTCCCCTTTGGAATAGCTGGCTGAAAAAGAAAGAATCTCGTTCTGTGAAGACTCCTTGGCCAACCTGGGCCAGGTGGGCTCTCCCCTCCCCTGCCAAGCTGCTGAGAAATCAGACTCAGATACTACCACTTACATTAATACCTGGACAGCAATTAAAGCGGACATGAAATATTTCCGGTTTTTCCCTAAGATTTCAGGCACCTTCCTGAACACTTCTGTGCCACGCTGAAGAGAGAGCTAAACGCAGCCTTGCTTCTTTACCTTCATTATGTCGAGCCGCTCCTCATCACAGCGCACGAACACGCTGGACGAAGATGAGAGAGGCAGTGAGGTCGAAAGAGTCACGGCTTCCTGAGCCAGACGTCGGGCCCTGGCAGCGCTGTTGGCGTCGCTCGCGTTTTTTACCTGAGACATGTAGTGGTAATTTACTTTAAAAACCAATTTGCCGTCATCATCTTCGGAAACCATTTCAAATGTATCTGCAAGAGACAAAAATTTAGTTCATCAGGAAAGGAGGGAAGTTTATAGTGGGTTAGTCTTGGATAAAGATTATGAGCATTAAAAACAGGAAAGTTTAATTTACATCACCGTAATGCAAAAAAATGTGTTTTGAGAGTTAACAGTGATCATAGAAACCAAAGCATTAAAAGTGCTGGGCTGAAACAATTTCTGCAGCTAATTTACAAACTTTCATATATGTCAAATATATACCACTCCCAATCTGGAAAGCTATCAGCTATTCCCAGCCAGGAATATGATGATAGTTAAAAATACATAATAATGCAAATAATGGAACTGTGTGAAGCCAAGTGCCAGCGGTGTTTACTCGTGCTGGTGGCAATGTTATTGAAGAACCATGAAAAAGTGCAGCAGAGCTGGTTTTCTTTAATCACTTGCTACACAAAATCTGCAGCACAGCTGCCAGAGGGAAAAGCTCCCACTTCCTACAAACCTTCCTAACTCCTACTCTTGGCATACACTCCACAAACACTTGTGAGGAAAACCTCTTACAAATACAGCAGCAAAGAAATGTCACTGCAAATGCTGTCACCACAACTCAAAAAATACTCAGTGAACATGTTTTTCCAGTAATTTTATAGCTCTTTTTTGGATATGATACTAATAGTTCTTTATGAATTATTTTGGTAACACATTCCTTTTATGGCTAAAATAAGGACCGATTCCAATCACATTTTCCAAAGGTAATATATTGCATTTCATCAAAGGACACAATCAAATTTTTTGCAGTTTAACTTAAAAAACACATTTTGATTTAAATTATTTTCTATTTAAAAAAAAAAAAAAAGCTTTATATATAAATAAATAAATATATCATATATGAGCTTTAAATAAATCAAACATTTCAACGTAATTTGAGAACTGAAAGACTCACAAAAAATCATTACTGTAATGAAAGCATGAATACCATGACATCACTGAATTCATCTGATCCCTTGAACTACCCCAGTGCATGCTTAAAACATTTCTTATTAGTTCAAAGAGTGCATGAGTTGGTAACCTGAAAACACAAATGTACAATTTTCCTCATGTGAAAATTATCAGTGGTCATGTATGTAAGACAGTTGTTAACTTTTAAAATAATAAAGGATTCTGTTTAACAGAACACACATTTCTTCAGTGTCTGCTTTCTAAAACACACACATTAACACTTCTCAACCTACCAAACTGGAGTTTTTTCATGACAGCCACATACTTCTCTTCAAGGGATCGTAAAACAGACAAAGGCTTGGGCTTCACAGCAGCCTTCTTGGAATACTCAGCCATCTTCTTTTCTGTTGTGTAAAATACGATGATTATTTGTAGTTAACTATGTAATTCCAAGAAAAGCACAGCAAGTGTTGACATTTTATGGTTACATTCTTTTACAGAGACATCTCAAAACTGGGCATTACTTGGCATATACAAATCTCTTTTTCTCACTAATGTGTATCATTATGTGAAAAGCTTGGAGTAAATTAAGATCATAATCACAGCTTAGAAATAATTAATGACTGGTGCTGCTTTTTTGAATATTTTTTTATTCTTTAATTTACCTTTTTTTAATTTCAAACAGAAAGTATGACATATAATTATGTGAATGGCTATTCCCACATGCATTCCTGGACTCTCCAAAATCAGGAGCTGATTATACATGCCTTTAGAAAATGCACTCACCTGATTCAGCTACTTAATCTTTAGTTTTTATTACTAGACAACCAGATGGTCTTCTGAACATCTGCATTCACCTACTTAATAGTTAATCCAATTAATAAGATTTAGTTTTAACAGAAAAAGTTTTATAACTAAAGGTCCTGTCTGTTGTTTTCTGCCAAGAAAAATAATAATAAAAAAAGGTTGTGCTGGAAGGTGTGAGGTGTACTCTAACTTACTTGAATTATTCTGTTTTCTGATCAAAATACTGAAAACTACCACAAGGCTCCAACCACCTTTGACAATGCAGTCAGTGGCTGGGGACAGGAGGGAAGTGTTTTGCCTTGCTTTGATGCTGATTTATAAGTTACCTGTAAATGGCTGTATTACAGATAAACAGCAACAGTACTCATAGAAGAGTTTGTGTTTCACCTTGGTTTGCTTGGCGCAGACTGGTGGTCGCGGCATAAACGATCTCTGCAGTCTTTTGGATGTCTGGCACCAGGAGGGTCAGTCCCTCTGGCTCTTGATCAGAAGTATCTGGTTTTACTCCCGCTTTAGCTTTGTCTTTTTTAGACCTGCAAGGGGCAAAGGAATAGGATATAACATGAGGAAATATCTTTCAACCAGACATACAGTACCCAGTCAACAGGGAAAAACACCAAAGATAAAGGACTGAGACTAAACCAAGCCTTCTGAAATGGAATGTGTCTCTCTACCTCCAGGTTCATCACTAAATGCAGCAATCAACAGTTCCAACACTGAACATGCTGCCTTGATTTGACGAACAGAGGTACAGCTGGTATGAGCAGTGAAAATATGAACTTAAAGCCAGAGACTCCAGTACAGCAGTTTCTGCTTCAACATTTCAGGCCTCCTGATTGTTACCCCGCAGGCTGACCTGCACACCTTCACACAAGATTAGAAAACTTTACACAATCAATCTAACAAAGATCATGTCATGAATGTGCATTTCATCCTTGCAGATCCTTGTGCAAAACTAAGTCCTAAAGAGGTGACAAAGTGCTCTTTCCTGCTATACTGTATACTAGCAATTGCTGAAAACACACTAATGGTAAAACTCTAGGAAACCTCCAGTAAAAGTTCACAAAATCTAGATGAATATCAACCCAGGTACCACAGGACCATGGGTGAAACATGAATTTTGTTTCTCTCTGCAGTTCTCTTCTGGGCTACAGAATGTAGAGCTTTTATTTCCATAAAGAGTTTAATGTAATATAATTTTAAGAGCCTAAAAATATAAAAAGAAACTAGGTCACACTGGAGGTTTATAATTAAAATACTGCAAATCAAAATGTCAATTTAAATATTCCAAATTTTTGGTAATTATTTGAAAATGCAGTGCATACTAACACTGCTGTTTGGTAGAAGCTAGTTGCATAGTAGTCTAAGATACATTTAAATCTTTAGACTGTGACAATCCAGTCCTTACTAGCATAGTCAAGTGCTGAAATGAGGACAAGGGTATTTGATACTAATGTAACCTAAATGTGTGTATTTAAATACTACTATGTTTTAAGAGCTAGCATAAATTTACACTGTCTTCTTGCAAAACTTGGGAGATTTTAATGCCAGCAGCACCTAAATTATTTTACAATCATTTCTGTACATTTTTGTTTCAACAGCAATTGTTCATTTTGAGACCCAAACAAATTCAACAGCCAAGATGAAGTAGTTTTCTCTTTCTCACTAGCAAAGTGACTAACCAAGAAACTATCTACATGAACAAAACCAGCAATTTAATGTTTTGATATAGCAAACATATTTTACCAACTATAACCTTTCTGTGTTTCAATCTAGCCTGAAATCATGCATAATGAATGTCTCTCTAAACTATTCCATAGAGGTGATTACAGTAGTACTGAATATGGTCTCTGAACTGTACCTAATCAAATAAGAATATCCCTAGAGAACATTAATAACAAAATACATTACTGTAGCGCGGTCCATTTTTCCTGTTCCAGATTTAATCCAAAAGGATGTTAACCCATGGCTGACTTCAACCTATTTTGAGCTTTCAGATCCTCAAAGTTAGGAGGAACCAGACGTATCACAGCCAGCCCCAGGCCGCATTTGAGGGACACCGTATGACAAAAAAGCTGCATCTCTCATTCATACTTTGCAATCCTTATTATTGCATTTTTCTTTGTGCAAAGCTAGGCCAATATTTTTTAAATAAGCTACTAAGCACCTTCAGAAATATACATTCAAACCTACTAAACCTCAGTGATAACCTGTTTTAACATCATGCACATGCTAGCAGCTACCAGTCCTTAGAAAGGTACATAGATTTAGATCTGCCTGCTATTGATGCAGAAGCCTTAAGCTATTTCCTACAAAACCCTTGGAGAAATTCTGGCTGAAGTAAAATGTCAGTGGGCGTTATACAAGAGACAGACGTGTGAAAAGCAATAAAAAATGTGCTTGGTGAAGGTAGCAAAAGTAAAATTAATTATTAAAAATTCATTTTCAAAACAATGCTCTTCTGGCTCTTTTGTCGTCTACTTGCTTTTACAATTTAGACTAGTTGTTTGGTTTTCTTCCTTCTACTTGGTCTTAGAATCAAAAAAATCAAGGTGTTGGCCTCATTAAGCAAAATGCTTCACCACATGCTTAAAACCTCCTACAGACATAGTGAGTTACTGACAGCAACTACCTCAGCTGACAGGAAATATATATTAGTTGAAGAAGCAGAGAAAGGAGACATGTATTCAAATGCAAACTTTCAGTACCAATAATGTATTTTCCTCATGTTCTCCTTGCTGTCCACAAGTTACACTTCAGCATTTCTGAACTGTCAAAAAGAGAATGTATTCTCCTAACATCTCCTGGGCCACCAGGGAAAGGAGATTCTGTCCATTGCAGTCATGAGCACAACAGAAACCCCCACCCCGCCTCTCCTCAGAACATCTCAGCTCTACCCTGACAATTGTAGTTATCCAGGCGTTGTGTGAAGGTCTACATTATCCAGCTGCCTAACTTCTGAGTCAGGCCACAGCTGTGGAAGAGCAGTTCAGGAAGCAAAATGCAGGGATAAATCTAACTCAACCACACCTCTGCCCCATCCAAGTATTGTTTTTTTGATTCTGCCTAATCATGGATTTCAGTCAGTTTCTTAGGGAGGATAAGACAGCTGATACACAAATTCCCAAAATCACACATACTGCCTTATTAACATTTAGCTTCCTCAGGCAAGTGTTGCTTGTATGTTCTGATGGTTAGTTAGGCTAAAGGTAACCTTTTTCCCCACTTTTGGAGAACAAACCAACTGATATTGCCATAGTGCGCAAGGCACGTATGAATGATGACATCCATTTTTTTCTTCCCTCATTTTGTCTTCCTACCTTTCTTTGATTCAGGAGACCACCAGCTGAGTGTGATCCATCCTGCACAGTTTGTGAGATCACAGAATCACAGAATGCTTTAGGTTGGAAGGGACTTTAAAGTTCATCTCATTCCAACCCCCCTGCCATGGGAAGGACACCTTAAACTGGATCAGGTTGCTCAGAGCCCCATCCAGTCTGGCCTTGAACCTCCAGAGAAGGGGCAACCACAGCTTCTCTGGGCAACCTGTTCCAGTGCCTCACCACCCTTGGAGCAAAGAACTTTTTTCTAATATCTAATCTAAACCTACTCTTTCACCTGAAGACATTCCCCCTTGTCCTATCACTACATCCCCTTTGTAAAAAGTCCTTCTCCATCTCTCTTGTAGGCATCTGCCTCATTATTTTATTCTCTACTTTAACATTATTCACAAATGTTTGGAGAAATTTAACAGTACTTTACTGTTTCTCAGTTTATTTACAATCAGCATATGGAAAACCAAGCAATTCCCTAGACTCTAGATGGGAAAATCTGTCAAAGGCTCCCCAGCCATATGTACTCTCACACAGATGATAATTTTTAAAGCTCAGAGTTTTGCAGTCTGAGATAGAAGTGAACACCACTGCAGACATGAACCATTACACTTCATTTTATATTTCTTTTACATTAGAAGACCACAGCAGCCCTTTCTGAAAAATGTGTTTATCACGGCTATTAAATAATGCACTTTAAAAAGAACAGGTGCACTGTAAGATAAAAATCTTGCACAAACAGGTCTGGAACTGAAGATGGAGGTGTGAATCTGGTCACTGTACCTATCTCCTTCATGTAACAAAATATCCTGGTCTGGAAAATCTAAAAGCCTATTTTGTTCCCTAAACTGTATGCTTATGAAAGGGCTGAGACAAAAATGTACTCCAAAGCCCATGACAAAGTTCAGAGGGTTTCACATATCACCAATGCACTGGGGAATCTTAGAACATGCAAAGTAAACAAAGATCAGAGTCACTGTGAGGGTCCCAGTCCCTCAGAAAGGTCCTGCTGCAGCCTTGTGGCTGCTCTATGGACCCTACAAAAAAACTCCTTGGTCAGATTCAATCTTGGAATCGTCCAAGGTCAAAATTACAGCTTTACTGAAGATGATAGTTCATAAACTATTTCTCAGTGAGACCTGAAACACACAGTGTTGCTTTGTGCACACATGAGAAAAGCTGTTTGGGAGCACGTATAATGTAGGCAAAGCACACTATTAGCTGAGAAAATACCATTCTCCCTTGCTGTCATCTCCACTGCTGCAGTCCTGCCTGGGCTCATTCTCTCTCCAAGCTGTGTGTCATACATGAGTGATCCAGAGGCACCAGCAGGGCCCCAGCTTGAGAGAAGCAGTTACTGGGAATTTACATCTCTCTCAGTACTCTATGAAGGAGTAGATGAATAACCAAAAGTAAAGTCATAAAGCCAGTAAGATGCTTCAGCTCCTTCCTTGCACTCTATCAGCCTGCATAGAAATTTATTTATGCAGACAGCTACCAGTTTAACAAACTTCTGAGCTTTAATGCAGGAAAAACCTTAATCTAAATGCTACGATTTCCAGAGTGGAGGTGGAGCCAAATATTTAATTTAGACACAGAAACTTCCCCATACAGTTTTTCAGCCAGTGAAGAAAAAGCAGAGAAAATGTCAACCCATATTTAAAGGGATGACAGCCACTAATATATTTGCTAGAAGAGACAGCAGTGTACATGCTAATGATTTAAGCCATTAATTTAGCTTGTGCTAGAAGATGACAGCCTTCTCTTTATGCTGTGCTAAATGAATAATGAATTAAACATTCCCAAGGCAACTTTAATTTTCAAAGTCAATACTAATACTTACTCACCCGTGCCTGGTATTTGGAGGTAAATGTGATGGTACATATTGATACCTCCATCAAAACATTCAGAGTAAAGCCAATGAACCCTTCAGCCCCTGTACACCACAGGGACAGTGCTTACAGCACAACGCTGCTCAGTCTTAGTCTGGGGCTCCCTGTCATGGGATACAACTGCCCTGGATTTGCAATCACAGAACCCTCATGGGCTCATTTGTTCCTTCCAGTTTCTTAAACAAATCTCCTGAAATCAAAAAACAAAAGCAAGGGACTTTGCAAATGACCACTGGTGAAAGCTGGTCTCCTCCCAGATGGCTCCACCTACTCCACTTTGAGGCTTGAAGCACTATTTAGAGACATTAAGTGGAAGCATTCCAAACCAGAGGCTGCAGGACTGCTCCTTGCAGACAACCATCAACTCAAAATGTGAGCTTTAGCATGCAGTAAAAGGAACTGATAATATAAATTAAAACAAATTAAGGCTCGATTCTTGAGGCCCAGTTCTAAAGAAAATATTTTTTATTTGCAAAATGCACTCTTTCAAATAAAAGTTCTCCAAAATAGCAGTGAAGACTGCCATAGCAGAGAAAAGGTCTCAAGCCCACCTGGTGGTATTCCAGCATCCTCATGAAGCATAGTTAAGAATTTTAGAAGTAAGCTTGCTAGACAGCACATCACACAAATGAGCCACCATCTCATTTTGCAGAATAACCATTTGCCATGAAGCTCACCCAGCACACAATGGTTCCAATGAGCCTGCTTTGCCACACATCAGCAGCTCTCTGCAGCAAAGGGCTCAGCCATCACAGCAAGCTCATGTCTCAAACTCAGCCCTTGTGACAAGTCATTACACCAGCCTGACTGCTCTCCAGTCACTGATGGCTTTGACTCCCTATCATTCAAACAATCATGAGAAATCATCTCAAACCTAAATGTCTTCTCCATTATCCAGAAATTTTCCAATTTTCTAACAGAATACTGTGGCCTTTGTAAGTAAAGGAAATTCAGTGCCAACTGAAGTCCAAAACCAAAACTGTTCCCCTTCAATTCTGGATCAAAATGGACACTCCCAGTCCAACATGGATATGACATTTGGCAGACAGGCAAGTCTGCTGCTCAGAGGATGTGATGTTTCACCTTTGAAACTAGAACCCATAAT
The DNA here is from genome assembly GCF_001522545.3 of Parus major. NCBI lineage: Eukaryota > Metazoa > Chordata > Aves > Passeriformes > Paridae > Parus > Parus major. The sequence goes on along the minus strand of NC_031770.1, from coordinate 35,856,202 downwards.
TTTGGGTTGCTGTTATGCCAATTTGATCTAAAAGAAACAGCAGATTGTCCCATTTAGAAATTCATGCCAATATTTGCTTATATTTCTGGCATACCTTCAACTAAAATTCTGAGAATTTAAACCTTCCACTCCAGTGATTCCAGGCTGTTCAGGCTTGTTGGTGCTTTCATCCTTGTCTATACAATGCTTCAAAGACAAACAGCACTATGCTTCAACCACCCAGTAAAAGACAAGCTTTCCTTTTGTGCTGGTATAACAAAGTAATACAAGAAAATTATACAGATAATGCACAAAGAACTGACCACAGAATTCTTATCAAACCCATCTAATATTAAAATAATTATGACTCTAGAATTCCTCTTTGCTTCCAGATCCTAAGCTAGCACTGAAGAACTACTCATACTGTATTTACTTTATGAAGCTGAAAAGAGCTTATGAGTAGCAGTCATGCACCATTCTCACAAAGAAACTTTTTAGGCTTCAGCTTGGGGAAGTGACACAAGAAGATACAGGTTTCCATGGCAATTAAACCTGAGGCTAATGGATGACCAGATTAACAAAGAAAACGTGGTTCTGGTGGAGAATTACATACACAGCTATTGGAAATTGATTCTGCAGAAGCCAAATATTATTCCTATTTTAAGACTACATATACTATGAGATATATCTATAATATTGCCAGCAAGCACAAGCTGACTTTTTTAGGTGGGTTCTAAGACAAAGAACTGGTTTTTGTCCTCCCCAGTTCTGTTTCTGTTGCACTACACTAGCAAAAAAAAAAAAATAAATCCCATTACAGGTACCTTACATGCTTGATAAGCAAGACTTGAAATCTCAGTCAAGAAGGATTGGAGAAACTGATGGGTAAAGTCCATCAGGAGCTACTAGAAAGAGTTCCTAATAATGAGACTCCTTCTCAAAAAGTCTCTTGGGTAATGGTTGGTAAAAATTCCAAGTTAATGGAAGAAAGAACATTCACACCTCTTCCTGCCATTTTATTTATCTTCTTCCCATGATGTTTCAGCACATGCTTAGGGCATAAATTTTGCAGAGAAGGACAAGTTATTTCTTAAGACACGGTATTTAAATTGGAAGCAGGTAAACAGAATCAAGAAACCAACTAATTACTAGAATCAGAAAATTATTAAAACAAAGAAATGAACACTTGTATTGCAACACTGATAGTTACCAATGAAATGACAAGAGTATGTATATATACCAGCTTATGTCTGTCTTACCAAAACAATTTCCTGTAAATAGAGCAGTAAACCAGAGAGATACATACAAATACAAATCTAGATCAAACAGATGGTATATTCTCACTCTGGATGGCAGCATCCATTCAGAGAAATACACAGAACTCAATTTTCTTTCACTTCAATATTCATAATAAGTAAAAGCACATGTCCTGTTCCAGCCAGAACAGGGCTAATTTTTGCAGTATCCAGGAGAGGGCATGACCAGGACCCAAAGGTTATTCTATACCATCTCAGACCATTGCTGGGGCAGGGGAAAGGGTCTCCTCTGGGAAGAAGGGGTTCCTTCTGGTCAAGTGTAGTGGAGGGAGCAGTTGGGTGGTGCCAGTTCCACACTGGAGGGAGCAGCTGGATAATGCCTATTCTGAGCTGGAGGGAGGGGTCAGGGTGGTGTAGCTGCAGTTGGGTTGAGCTCCATGGTAAGCATTTCTGAATGTGAATCACTATCTCTTTTGTACACTTTTGTTAATAATACTGTTGCTGTTTGTTCTCTTACCTTATTGCTGCTTCCAGTAAATTGTTCTTATCTCAACCCATGATTTTTACCTTTTGTGCCTCCAAGTCTCCTCTCCAGCCTGCCACAGGGGGAGGGAACGTAGGAGCCAGCAAGGATCAGTGTGCTTTGGAGTGTCTCAGTGGGAGCACTAAATTAGGGAGTACCATTCCTAAAGCACAAGCACACAATACAGTTTAAACGAAGGACAGGGCTGATAAAAGTGCTTACCTCAGTCGGTTGGTATAGGTATCTACACAGGTCTTCATTTTAGCCAACAAGGTCCCAACAGAAGCTTGTGACTCCAACTGCTCTTCCTCCTCTTCGCTGCTTTCTCCTGACAGAGGGAGCAGTAACGGCACCATCGATGTGCAAGAGGCAATGGCACGGAGCAATTCTAGCAGAGCTCGGTACAGGGGAACATGTCGAGCCATGTCCAAAACTACGAGAGACAAGCAGTTTACAAAATTTACTACCACTGGAGACCCTTTCACTCCTAGTGTAGATGTTTTAAATAAAAAGCTAGATTTTATTAATTATTAAAATATTAATGAAATGTAATGATAAAATACGGTATTTTGTAACCACCATTTCAAATTTGTGTTGTAATGGGCCTGTACAGAAAGAAATTGACAAGATACCTGGAAAACAAAGGTTAACAAAGACACAAGAGGACAAAAGAGCTAACGAGGTATGGAAAAAGATTACCCCATGCTATATGAATTTCTAGTACCTTAACATATAGTCCTGGCTCAAACTTTATGCTGACAGTAACTGCAAACAAAAATGTATGGAGGAAAAATTGTAAACTATGGCGTGGCAGAGTAGCATTTGCTGAACCTAACAGCATAAGTATTAATAAAGACTTTCACATCACCCACTTCATTTACAGTTATCTTCCCCTTTGGGAAAATTTCTTTGCATTATTGCAAAAATATTTATGGATGTTAAATGAATTAAGTTATCTACTCAGTAGAAATACAGTTTTGCTTCTTTTCATGAAGAAAGGATTGTTTTAACAGCCATTACGTATCCTTCAGAGCATGCAAATTTTATCTGCATATGTATGAACCACAAAACAGTAAAGATGAGTAAGAACATATATTAGGGAGGCAAACCTCACTGTCTTAGTGCTTTTCAGTGTGATATATATGTGTTACAGAAGTAACTATGGGCAGAATACAGATATTGCCTCCTCTGATTAGGAAAGACAGGCAGAGATACACAATTCTAATGGATTCTCTAGCACCACACTGTTTATTTTTCTTCTCCACTTGTTTGGACAAATATGTAATGGATGTCACTTCAACTGACTTTGTATCATTAACAGAAATCCTGAAAATGTAGCAATAGGCAGATACTTTAACACAGATGCTTACTCTGCCCCTAGGACATGCTATTTTTAACTTAACTGCAGAAAATATTTGCTCTAGTTTAAAGTATTCACAAATGACTGAGTTTATGATAAAATAAATTTATTCTTTTTCCAGCAAAAAACCCCAGACAACAAAAAGCCTCTGACAACTTGCATTAGGACAGAACAAAGCACAGAAGAACTCTTTAATGTTTCATTTAGCACATCTCATCCTCCAAGCTAAAGCAGATCACAGACTTTCAACTCCTGTCACCAAACCCTTAGCTGTAAATACAGCACGATGGGACAGTAGAAATAGCCAAGCTAAATTCAACAAGCCAGTTTATGCAGGTTTAAGGCTGGATTTATCTCTCTCAGGAGTTCTTTGATCAATAGCTTGCTATTTGTCTTTTGAATCTATTATAATAGTACAAACTCTTAACTGGGTGAAGTGCTATTGAACAGGAAGAAAATTTACTAAAATAAAATATTCATCTACCAGGCTTGGTACCATGGCTCTAAAAATAACCCATGTCAAAATACTCCATATATCTAAAGCACACTGAATAAATTTAAACACTGTCATTAAGAAAACCAGTTCCAATTATCTGCTGATTCTTACCTTTATATATACATACATATATATATATATATATACACACATATATATGTATATATATATACATATATATATACACATATATATATAACTCCATTTTTTATGCTCAGTCTCTAGTGAAAAATGGTTGCCCACAAGAAAATCGCCACGAGATGTAAAAATAAACATACAGATCTGATAATGTGTGAACTTAAAAAAAGCACACACACACAAAAAAAAGAAAAAAAAAAAAAAGGAGGGTGGAGAAAAAAAGGCAAGCATAAAATATATCCTACCATAGCGTAGCCCTGGCCAGAAACCACCTCCTACCTGTAGTGCTAAAGACCAAGTGCCTACTCAATTTAATCAATAGTTGTTTATTATGAGGATAGTGAGTGAGGGAGACATATGACCTCTTAGATAACCACAGCATTTCACTCTGGAAAGCTTTTATTTATTTATTTTAACCATGAAATTTTCATGAGACCAGAATACATAATTTCAAATCCTTCAATGCTAGCTTGCCCTCTCCTTTGCTAAATGGATAGTTAAGTTCAAAATTACCATCATGAAGGGAACTGAACCGACATAACTTTAGAGTGGGAATCTTTTCTAGAGAGATGGGAGACATTTCTGGTTTTAGCAGATCCAACTCACTAGCACTGCTTTGTGATAGTTCCCATGAGAAACAAATGAAATGCATTCACTTGGCCTCAATTTAAACAACCTTTTAGGGAACAACTACTAACTTGTTTTACCTTAATGCCAGACTCTGTGAAACTCAATTTTTGGTACCAATACATGTTTTACATTATTTTTCTCTATTACACTTAGAATTGTGACTCATGCAAGTGTATTTTTCTGTCCAAAATGCCTGAAATCCCTTCTATCCCAAATCTAAATCTTCAAAATATTCATCAAGACTGGATACCTAGATAAATATCAGAAAATTTTTCTGGATAGGACTCAAAATTAGCAAATTACTGTTCATTATCTTTATCTGGCAGTTCACCTGCTCCTTGTGCTTTCAGCTGAAAGAATGCCAAGCTGTTTACAGTGTATGCTTCCTGCAGATACAGCTCTGCTTTCTGAAAGAGGTGAAGAAGTCTTGAACAGTTTGTTGAGCTCTATGAAACTTTTAAGACATTATGTTTAAGACACTAGGACAACAGGATATTCCTTTGTAATTTAACACCCCTGGCCCACATCTACTCTTTGCTAACCTGTCCACCTCTTCTTAGTGTGACCAGCTGCAACTACAGATGTCCCAACAACAATTTTCTGGACTGAGAGAGGCTTAACAAGTCCAGCAGCATTCCAAGTAGAACTTCAGTGTTCAGGCTGTGCTACTCACACTCCCATCAGGATCCTCTCTGCTTTTAGTGCTTGCAGCATATTTACATATTCAGGGATTTCTGAAATGGGTCTTCCCTTTAGATACCATTACATATTTCAGAAATAGAAATACACAGGTTTACAAAAAAAAAATAAAATCATCCTGTAATGAAGTCCCTTAAGGGAATTAAACTGAATTACTACAAACATGAATTAAAACATAAAATACAAAATTGCAAATTTAAAAAGCCTATCTCCATCAAATAGAAGCAGTGGAACTTTTGGCCTACTGTCCTCACATACAAGTATGTAGCTAACTAAGATGCCAACAATTTGCAATTCAAGCAAATATAATCTTCAGTGAAGAACAAGTGTTGAAAGTAAACCACTGTATTCTTCAAAGTATGCTCTCCCTTGGGAACATAGTCAAATTTTTTTGTCTGACTCAATTGAGCACTGAAGGTGTATCACAACACTTTACCCGAATTAAATATGATAGTTTCTCTTATAGGAAAAGAAATCCAAAACACCACGAAACAGAAACAAATCCTTTTGCTTATACCAGACCTGTAATTCAAATACCATTAGGAGATATTTAGTACTTCAGAATCTTTTTATATGTGTACTTCTGTTGGGTAAAAAGGCACCAACAGCCTTTGATTTATATGGGCATGCATGTAAGCACACCGAACTGCAAATAAAAAATATTCTTAAGAAAATAAAAACAGGAGAGTAAAATTTTTGGCTTTGTAGAAAAGACACATGGATACATTATGCCGGAGTCTCTGTTATCCCAAGGACAAAACAGTTACTAGATAATGACAGATACCATTAACACAGAGCTCAGTCTGGGGCTCTAAGTCTCCTGCACTGAATACCTTCAGACTGTCCTGGCTGTCAGGCTCCCACCAGATGTGGCAACTGTCACATCTGTCCATTTTTGTGCTGTTGGTGCCCCATGATTCTGTGGGTCAGTCAAGTGCTGAGGAATGTTAAGCTCACAGCACCATGACTGATTCAGAAGCTGCCCCTTGTTAACTCTCAAACAACTGCAGCCCCAGACAGCCCACCTGAACTTCTATTGGGTTTCCTGAGCACTTCTTCAAATGATTACTATATGACACATATTTACACCAAAATAAAAGATTAAATTATTTTATTTTGAGACTCAAGGCAGGGATTTGCACTCAGGTTTATCCTGCTTCCTTGTCTGTCTTAACCAGGGCTGTGAGGATGAGGCTGCCTGGTGACAACAGCAATGTTTCAGAGAAGGCTCCAAAACCAGCACTGGGAATTGGCTTCTGCACCACCTGACCCAAGCTGCTTCCCCCACAGCCTGCCATGTGATTCTCACCCTGCACTGAGTAAATACACATCAAGGTCTCACCTTTGAGCTATACCAGCAGTTAACCAGCTCAACTAGCAGAGCATGAAGCAGAGCACAGGCTAAAATCTGCAGCTGAACCTGAAGTGTGGGCTGGCAGCTGCAGGACACCACCACAGCCCCTTCTTTGGTGGGGCCCACTGGTAGCTGTGACAGAGCAGGGCAGGAGGTGACAGAGAACAGCAGGGCAACAGCACCATGGCAGGGTGGCCAGATGATGACAGCAGTGCTCTTAAAGGCTGGAATACCAGTGGTACCACACACAGCTGTTAACAGTAGCATTTTTATTACCACCTTTGTTTTATGAATTAAGCAATTATGAGTGGACATAGCTGAAAAACAGGTCAATGTCTTACTGTCCCTAATAATTAGCAAGGAAGTTCAGGGGCAACAGGCAGCATACAGATTTACTCACAATTCACATCAAAAAAGTACCTCAGGTCTAAATTTATTCTGTTGCACTTATGAAAAGCAGAACTCTCAGCAAGGTTACTGTCATTTGCTAAGATTGGTAGGGATGACAAACATCTGGAAAACATCTAATGGCTTAGGGGAATAAGGTCTCTACTTTTCCCACTCCTTTTGTTAATAGAAGTTTTACCAGAAACACTACAATTCAGCTAGTCCCTTGCCACAATATTTGCAACTTAGAAAGATGCTGAATGAAGGCTAAATAGGTGAAAAAATAGAAATTTCATTAAACTAAGTCTCCCTTATATGCTAATGATGGTCTGATTTGGGTGGAAGGAAAAGGAGTATGGCTGAAGTTGTTTTAAAAAGTTTTGACTTCCCCAAACTGCTGAGCATTCTGTCTTTTGAAAACTGCAGTCTTTCACATGCCTAAATGTCATGGGGTATTATACTTTTAACCTTTGCCTACTTATTCCTGGGAAGCAATTGATTAACATTTGAAGATCATCTGTGATTTCAGAATGTTTCAATTGCTTTCCACAAATCTGTTTGTTCATCACTAATACAGATCTATTTCTTACAAATATCTACGACTAGCCATACGCAATTACAATCTTAATATAATGAAAAAGCACATAAAAGCAGGTAGTTTCACAGAATCATGGTATAAACTTATATTTCATATATATCTGTAGCAAGATAATGACCCAACTGAGTCCAATACTCCTTTGCTTTCTTTTAATATTATACAATATTCAAACAAAGAATAGCCAGGCCTAATGGCCCATTAAATAGACAGTACTGAACAGCAATAAATTTTTTTGCAATTGATTTAACATCCTCAGTTCAACTTAACTGGCTATGAATAAGATTATTTCCATTGCAAAGTATATTTAAAACATCACAAAGAATATGCACATTTATTCTAAAATGAAGCAAACTATTAATGCAGCATATCCATTATATAAAAAAAATCTTCACACTTTACAGCAAATTAAAGAGACAAATACAGAAGAATATTCTGTAAGAAAATGATGAAACATTCTGATTTACTTGCATCTAATGTCAAGCCTTCCCCACTGTGATTCTCACTGTGACTATATCAGGAATTCCTACCCCAAAGGAGTCTATAACATCTTAACTTGATGTTAACATCTTAACTTGATGTTAAAAAACCCACAAACAGCCACTTGAGGAAAAATAAAAAAAATCAACCCCTTTACCAGTTTTACAGCTATGACACTGCCAGATGCAGACCCTCCTTGCTTCTGTGCTCTGAGAAATGCTGTCTATATATGCTCTCAATCTATCTCCTGTATGTAACTTCTTGATTTCTGCACTCATTATTTAAGGACTTAGTGAATTCCAGTTATTTTAGAGGCCCACAGATGTATAACCATTTTTCTTCTGTGCAATCTCATTTTACTTTGGACCAATATACATGACTGATGTCCAGCCTTTGTTGAAGAAAAGAAGATTGTGCTGGCAACCACAGCAGAAGGCACCACTGGAAACTCTTCCAAAACTACAGTCTTTTTATTTATTTTCTCAAAGAGATCTACCACTGCAAATATGAGACAGATGATGAATGATCAATTAAAAGGAAGTAGATGAAAAGAAAAACGTGTTTGGGAGAGAAGCCATATGGAAACCCCAGAAATATAAAGGAGGCCTCCTTCTTGCATGGGGTAAAGTTTCTAGTGACCCAAGAGATGCCTCCAAGTATCATTTCTTATTTTGTTTTGGATCTATTTCAGAAAGATAAGTTTTATCTTCCTGCGAAGATGAATTATTGTGTTTTGTTAAATATTCATCCTGAAGTAGCCATCTAATCCTGACTCAATTTTAAGCAATGTGGAAGATAACCACCAGTTATGTGGAGTAACTATATTATAAAACTGCTCTGTTCATATCATGCACAAATGCTCAACATTTACTAGAGTGCATCCAAGCCTCCCCTGCAAAAAGCCAAAGAAAATACCTATGTATTCTGAGTGATCTGCTTTTTCTTTCACAGTAATAAAGCTTAAAAGACATGGGATCATCAGCTTAAGAAGCTAGAAGTAAAGTAAGACATTCTCATTACACTGCTACTTACTTAAACTTTAAGACCAATGTTAAGACCATGACTGCAATACCACATTACATATACTACAAATGTAGCACCTGGCACTACATTTTTCTTTTTTATTTCATGCTTTTTAACCTCCAAATAAACTTAAAGTAAGATCCTAAAGTTCTGCCTATTTTATACCATATCTAAAACATGCTTAGTAATTAGTGAGGACCCTTTTTTTGATGCCTCAGTATGTTATTCACAAACCTAAAACCCACAGCCATGACCAAATTAAAGATTTCAGGATCTCAATATCTTATTAAAGATTCTCAGCTGCTATGAACACCACTGTTCAAAAAGAAAACCACACAAAGGAAACACTCATTTTGTATTTTTAATTAAAACCTTCAGAAGACACGGTCTTGTGGCCATATATACAGCCAAGCATGAGTGAGACACCTCTGTCTTTCCAACAGGGCCACACACCCTTTTGCTAAATATTTTAAAACTGGAGCCTTCTTCACCCCCCCTTCGCTGCATCTTTGCAAACATATGATCTATGAATGCAGTCGCTGCTGCAGGCAGTAGTGTCGGTTCCAAATACGTCATGCTCTGCTGCCTCTTGATTTTCTGTTTCAGAATCAACCCAGGGCAAGCCTCTTTTATAATAGGCCTAATTAACACACTGTGTTCTGCTCTGCCTCGATAGAAAAACAGATTGCCCACAGAGTAGCTCAAAATCAGATCTCTAAGAAAACATTAGCCTTTGGGTAAAAATAAAACAAAAGCTTTCCAAATATTGTCACCTTGTAGTAATTAAATTAGTTTGACTTTTTCTTCACTTATTTTAAAATAGGAATAACATCAGCATTTTCACAGTACTGTTTTCAGTATTAGGAAAAATGACATCAGGAGGCACTTGTCCATTGAATAATGAAGCAGGAGAAAGGAGTTAAGCACCCTTACAGGCCATGAAACACAAAGCCCATGCCAGAGCAATGAAACAGTACAAGAAGGTGGGGCTCTGAATTTAATGGGTACAATGCCATGCTCCAAATTATTACTCCTATTGTTCAGATACAACTTGAAAATTTAGTTCTTCTGATGTCAGCACTGAGCCCATTAGCAGTCAAAAATATCAGGTCAAATGTTAGAAAAGATGAAGATAAATTAGAAAGTTACTATTGAGACTGCATTCAATGATTAATATCAATATAAATATTAATACCATGTGCATCTCCCCGTTTTATCAAAGAGATGGGACAAACCTGGAAAGGAGAGAGTAGGGTAACTAAACAACATGTTACAGAATGAGCTGTTTCACTATCTAAAATGAAATAAAGACATTGTGACCTCAGTGACTAATGAAGGGTATCATAAAGACATTGCTTTTAAACTATGAGTGGTAAAAAAAGTGAGTAGAATTGGACTGATCAATACATTCAAAGGAATGGGCACACTATTAGAAGAAATAGTGCCATTTGTACAAGAACATACACTATACAATACATCACTTTTAAGGTCTGGAAAAGCTTAGCACTAAATGTCAGGGTAGTAAATACTATCACAGGTTCAAAAGTAATTGGGTAAATTGATGTAAGAACAGGCCATCAAAGGCTAACAAATGATGGGACACCACCCCTGGCAACATACTAGCTATACCAAAGCAGCATCTGCATGTCAGCCCAGTCTTTATATTCTCCCTATTACTGCCCACTATTGGTGGTAAAGTGGCATCCTAACAACCTTGGTTTGTCTTGGCATTACTATTACTGTGTGTTCTAGGAAACTTGGAAAAAAAAAAAGTGTAACTTCAACAGGAAAGGAAAACTGCTCAATTAGACAGGCAAAATGTACTGCTCAGGGAAGTCGCTCAGTCATCCGTAATGATGTAATGAGGCTCGAAACTACTGCTCATAACCATTTCTGGTTTGCTTATTTTTTAAAGAACATTTGATTTTGGTGAAATTGAGTATTTTCTGGAAAGTTCTGTTTACAAGTCAAGTCAAACGGCACTTTTAACACATGAATCCAGAAAAAACCCTCTGCCAGAAAAAGTGCAAGGCATTATTTCATTAGGCCAATGTGTACAGTTGAATAAACAAGACACAATTTCCTGCATTTGAAAGGATGGGAAAAAGAAACCCAAACAGTACAAAAAACATGAAAACCAAAACTGAGCTTTTAAAGCACAAGTGACTACTAAAGCCACACAGGATCCCTAGTCTTGGATATATTACTATTTAATGCCACACTCTAGTCCCTCCAAATGGAATCCACTAGGGATCACTCTCTGCCATTATACAGAACTCCAAACAAACCTGAAAAGGTGGTCAGGTAACGGAGAGATTCTTCTTGGAGGCTGCAGAGCAATCTTACATGGGGTTTGGGAATACATCATCAAGCAAGAGTAATTAATTAATGAAATCTAAAAATGCAAAATTCTGTACTCATTGGTTTTGTTTGATTTTAAAAATGGTCCAGCAGGCATCAGTGTAGCAAGGCTGTGAGCAAAGTACTGAAGAATAAGCACTTACTGCCACTGGGATCCAACCACACTGCAACTTTTAATAGCCTCTCCTTTGAAAGAAAACTGGATTTACCCATTACCAGTCCTTAAAATCACCAAAATACAGAGGAACCCAATTAAAACATAAAGCTCCAACCAAATCATGTTTGCATCGAAATCTAGAAAACAAATGTAAGGAAGCATCAATGCTCCAGGAATGTTCTACATTATCAAATAAATAAAGAATAATACAGAGAAAGGCATAAATAAAAGAAAAAGTAATTAAAAAAACATATGAAAAATGTGAAGAAAGACATACAAAGACAGGCATTCGGAGACCACATGAGAATAAGTTGTTTGCCTGGTCAAGTGATGAAAAAAAACTTATTGCTAATCCAACCCACTATGGCATTTATTAAATTAGAAAGGACCAATGATTTCTATTTGAGGTTGGTGTACTGAAATAAATCTAATAATAAAGGTAAGCTAGAAGTGTCAAATTCGTCTTCCACTTAGGAAAATAAGAAAAATATTTTCTGCAGAGAAAAACACAGGATTAAAATATTCTACAGAGAAACCCTTTCTTAAAAAGTAAAAATAAGTTCAAAATAAGTAAGGACGTGGAAGCTTGCTTATCATGTCATGTTAAGTGCTTTAAGTGTGCACTACCCAGAGAAGAAAGGAAAGGTATCACTACCCTTAGAATGTGAATCAGGATTTTTAGAAAAGTTAAACTGGCTTTCATCATCCCTGCAATGGAGGAGGGAATAGTGATTTCACTATTTTTGGCAAAGGAGTGGGCAAGCAGCCACCTTGAAATGCTCAGTCTGAGCGTTACCTCTTCCAGGCCATAAAACAGTCACTAGTATTTTAGAATAAGATAGGAATCAAAAATAAGATGGAAACCTGCCATTTCATTGCACATGCTGCAGAAATAGATACAGAAATTCAAAATTAGATAATGAAGTTGTGGAGTGTTTTTAAACCATTACTTCAGCAGATGGAAAAAGGCCAAGACTTGGGTCTTCTGCTCTGTCAGCAGAAGATACCAAGCCTGTTACTGTAAAGAAAGTATGTGCGATTCCTGTGCTTTATTTTTTCTGTATGTGTGAGCACACCTACAAGAGCATGTCCTCAGGGGATAGAAAGGAGACTATTTAAGCATCTCATTCTGCATTAAATATCTAATTATTTTGCTTGGCCAAGATAGCAGAGCCACTGTGCATATGCAAAACAGAACTTCTATCACTCCAGTGTATTTTTCAGAGAATAGTTGGTTCTGTAAATAGTAAGATGGGCTTTTAGTAAACACACAAAGAGCATGCTGTAAAGTTAAAGCCTAACAGCTTCCTTGAGTCCAGTTTAAATGAAAAGTAACCCTTTGTATTCACTGCATATTCAAAGTGCCTTAGAGTGCAAATAGCTCTTATGTGGTAAAGATATCAATCATTTTAATATATATTAGGAAGAATCATCTGTAAGACTTGTGGAATAGGAGAATTTTCACCTTCGATGCAACCTCATGCAAGTTCCTGCACCACTAATTAAAATGGATTATCCTCCATTATGTTACAGCAGAACAACAAAAAATAACTCAAAATAAAATACAATATTCTTTTGTTAATAAGCTGCATTACCTTGATGTCCTTTAGAGAGGACAAGAAGATACAAATCCTATCATAAAAAACTGTAATTTGCGTTGGAATAATTTGCCATAGACTACTTCCTTTAACCACAGAGATCCATTTCCTTGGATTTGTACTCAGGATTAAAAATACCCTCAGCGGATAGTAAGAAAGGAAATACTATGTGTGGGAAGTGTCTGCATAACAATATGGGAAGGGCCAGATACATTTGCAATATTTTATTTTCAAAAACAGGAGAGGAAAAAAGAACACAAAAGAAATACATGACATCTGAGATTGTCACTGCCCAGAAAATGAAAACCTATCACTTGACTAAATAAGCAAGACTTTCAATTGCTGAAAATGAAAGCCAGCCCTTGCCTCAGTAAGTTCTTCAAATGCACATTGAGCCACACACCCCAGGTGACAAAACTCTTCCCTGAAAGCACGGTGAGCTTGCTCTTAGGAAAAGCAAAGCAAAAATGCCTAGGACAAACCTTGGCAATCTGCTCTGCACATGAACAGAAAGGGATTGTTAGTTTCTTCAGTCAGAAATTTTTAGCAGCTTATCTAATTGTGCTGCCACTGTTTGGGAAAACCATTGTTTAATAATATGGAGAAACACAAAAAATTGAAAATGTATTTATTACTTACAGTTCTTTCAGAGGCCTCTTGTGTACCTTAAAACTTTTGTGTCCTGCTAGTGGTTACATTATCTTAACAGGAAGGCACAAGAGTTAAAAAAAAAAGGAAGAAAGCACATCAGACATTTCTGCTATATAATTTGGAACTATAGGACATGTAGCATGGTGTCACATTCTCCTCTGAAGTCATATTCTCCTTTCAAAAAACACTGAGCCTGTTGGTAATGAGGCATAATTTTTACAACTAATTCTTAATGCCTCTAGAAAATCTGTGTTTGTAGCATGTGGCACTGCAGAGCAATCTATTTCAGACATCCAGCAGTCATATTCACAACCATAATTACCAAGTCTAAATTAAACCACTTGAGATGTATGGTCTAACTAAAGTAAAATCAGAAAAAATTGGTAAGATTGGTAATATTTATGCAGTGTGGTATCTCCAATTTTAAAGGGCTGGCTGAACACCTTTACCTATTACCTTCAAGAGGAGAAACCAATCCAGTATTAGAGACTCCCAGGCTTGTCCTATGAGCAGGGATACAGCTACCAGTGTTGGCTTCCAGTTGATGAAGAGAAAAAGGGAACTCCTGGGTGAAATGCTCTTGGGCCTTAGCAATGAGATAAATGACCCAAGAAAGCCTAAGGATAGGCTCCCTCCACACTAAACTTCCCTGCCTTGTGCCTTGAACAGTCATGCCAGTGGCCTGCACTGTCTTCCCGCAACCAAACAGCCATCACAAGTCACGGACAGTCTATTGGCAGAGACAATTTCACTGAACACTCATGGCCAAACCCAAACACTTTTGAAGACAATGACCCAGGCCTTTTATTTCTCAAGTGAACAATTAAAAGTAAGCATACAGAAACCTATTTCAGGAATGAAACGAAGACCAGCTGCAACTCATGTAAGATTTGTTAGCTTCTATACATCCTTGTATCAAGGATCAGCATCTAACTTTATTACTCCTGAAAGCTTATTAAGAAAGATAAGTCATCTGCAGGAGGCAGGAAGGCAAACACCATAGTCTACTTTCTTTTTACATAAGACATATTATACAGTGGAGTGCAAGGCATAAAGATCTGTCAAAATAGTATATCCCTGCTTAGTACCAGACGAATTATGTCTAAGTGGATCAAAAGGGGAATACTAAAAAATAACAGGTCCTTGGCAGGCAGATACAGATACATAAGCAGTCTGTTGCTCAAGCTTTCAAGACAGTCATATTATCCTATAACCACAAAGGTCCAGAAATTCATAGTGGTCTCAGATGAGGAAGAAATCTTGTTTACTTAGGTTTTCAGGATTGTCCTGTAAATCACCATCAGAAGCTTAGTCATCAATTGGAAAAAATTTCTGTTATTTAAGGCTCATAAAAAAAAGCCGACAGACAAAATCACCACCTCACTCTTGATTCCACAGCAAAATACTCTATCATTTAAGCAGCAGGACAAAACATATGTGGATGAGAAGCAGAAGGAAGAACAACGTGGGATGTGAGAAGCCCCACTGAATTCTCGTCTTTACCCTTGCTATTTCTCACCCGATATTTGAGTATTTTAACTATAAAAATCTTTATCTTCTGGAAAATTTAACAGGCACTTTAATTTACTATGATCAAGTGAGGGGTGTCAGAAATCACAAGCTAGTCTGAGGTATGCTCTGAACATACAGCTGCAAAATATACCACCAGCTTAAAAAAAATCAATGAAGATCTGCCAGCTCATGAATTTATGTTTAAAAGCCATATAAAACAGTGTGCAGTACAGGAACAGATAAAGATTGAATCAGAGGTCCAGTGTCTCAGTGAACTTTGCTAAATACCAATTTGTTGAAAAAAAATACCTCGAATTAGCTCCCTGTAGCAAGCTTCAGTCTTGAAAAGACCGAGTTATCTGTCACACAATCCAGTATCCAATTACAAATCAAATCTAAGGTGCTTCATTCCTTTTAACACCTAGGTTTTTAATTTTCAAAGACTTCAATGCCATGATGTTTCAATACATGATTAACTCCTTATAAATTACAACAAATTTCTGCAGCACAGTAGAGCTGAAACTACAAATTTATAATTTGTTCTTTCATACATTTTTTATATTATTAACCAGCCAAATGGATAATCAGTTTTGACATTTAAAAACATTCTGTTGTAGTTCTAATCCAAAACCAGTATCTACTAGATAACAGTCTGCTACTTGAAATGCTTTGAAAATACAAGCATATATTCATATTATCTTGCAATAGGAAATATGAGGTTGTGCGGTCTAATATTTTTATTCTTTTATTCCAAACCTATTTCCAAATCAAGATGACAAAACAGATGAAAGAAACACATAAAAGATGCTGGGAGTGCAGTAATCTCTAGGTTTGTTTTGTTTTTCAAGATCAGTCATCTGAAAATTCAGATAGACAAGATGTGTCCTTTCTCAGATGCTAAGATGCTTTAAGGACTTTGGAGAAAAAAAAGTTGGTGTAGTACTGCAGTTCTCTGAGAGCCACCCTCCTGGACAACAATCAGTTCTCACTACTCTGCTTCTCCTGTGCTTGCCCAGTAAGGACTCAATATTCACTTACTGGAGTCCTCTAACACACCAAAATCTAGGAAGATGAGAACTCAAAAAATCTGATCCTTGAAAGCCATAATACTCCTACAGAAGCATGAAGCCTACACTCAAACATTGTGAAGGAATAGTCCCAAAAACCTGCTGTCTTTGATTAAAAAACCTCTCCCAAGCTGCAGAGAGCAGCACTGAATCAGAACTGAAGCACTCTAAAAGTTACTAACCGCTTCATAAAGGTACAATACCCACACAAGAGATTCTTTTCAATATAAGTAAAAAAGAGTAAAATTAATATTGCCCAGTGTCAGAAGGTCACCACATGCAGCTGGGGCTGAAATCCGCACCTCTGACTCAGGAAGATTCATCAGTCACTAATTTCTTAATTGCTTCAGGACATGAAGACAGTGATTTAAATACTTCTTTCTGAACAAATATGATACATGTCACGTGACACCTTCCAAAGGCTGTTTTCTTTAAACTTTACTCAATTATCAAACTTAGTACTTTTCTTGACAAAACAGCAGTGTCCATTCTGACCATGATCACAGGAATTGAGCTTGACCAGTAACAAGAGAAGCTGGTGTTGAAAGGGTTGTGGCAGAAGAATTGGTACTACTTCACATCCATTAACTGACTTCTTAATACAGAACTATTTCAGAGCAAGAGGGAGAGACTGGAACAAGATCATTTTTGCTAAGTGAAAACTGTCAGGTAGGAACTGACTGGAGAAACTTATGTAGTTAAGAAAGAATTCTGAATTTTTCCAAGGGTATTTTGGGTCAGCGTCTAAATTACAAAATCAGGAAAACCCCCAGACAACAGCCAAAAGACAATGAAGTTCCTCAATCAGAAGGAAAACCAAGATGAAATGTACAGCTGAAGTGCCAAAATCATCAAGTCAATGCTGAGCTGAAATACGTGAAAGAGCCATGAAAGAGAATAGTAAGAAAGCTAAAAATAACTTTTGTTGCTTCACATGGAGGACCCGAGTCCTTCCTCTTTTTTCAGCAGAAGAGTAAAAAATTACTTTTAAACCTTGCCATGCCTATCCCTGCTGACTCAAGGGCATCACACATCAATCTGTATCATAAAAAATAGGCTAATGGCTCCCACAAAGAAAACAGTATCTGTGTTATCAGGAGAAAGAAAAAAAAGAAATTAAAAAAAAACAATAAGGAAGAAAGAAGAAATGTAGCTACTCATTTCCTGCTTATGCTAAGCCAACTAGTTCATCTTAATTTGTGCATACTACTGCATCTCCCAAGAGACACAGTTTTGCTCTATTGTTCTGCAATTTAACTGAAAAGCCGTCAGACCTCATAAAGGGAAATTTGTGAAGGTTGTTGGAGAAGAAAACTAGAATACATCACCCTATAGAATACATGTGCTACCTGATTTCAAGTACTTTCCTGCATCTTGGAGAAAATTCAGAACAACTACAAGCGAAAACAGTCTTCATGGACAGCTGATCTTTTGGATTTCATTACAGCATTTTAACCTAAATAGGCTTTTAAGTCTAGACATTATCTGAGTCAAAACATGCTATTTTAAAAAATGTTTAAAAAATACAGCACATAGAATAATTACAGAATACACAGAAATCCTAATTCTATAAATTCATAAAAATACATGAGGAAAAGTAAAACATACACTTAAGAGAACTTGCTTCTTTTTGTGCTGTGTATTGTTTTATTATTTTGCACCTGTAGCATTGTGATGCTCTGGGTGTACCACATTACTCGTAGCTGCAGTGTATGGCAGGATAATGATCATCGAAGGATCAAGACTGTAAATTGCCGGATTTATACCACTGAGTTTTTACAAGATAGCTTGGCAACTTCCCCTGAAGTATGAATATCTTTAAAATATGACATACATTTGTATTGCCTGAGGTCTATTCCCATGCAATAGAAGCAACTTCAGCAGTAATGAACAGAGTGACCTCTAATCAACCAAATTTGCCCTGCTTTTAGAATACCACATAAATCAGTTACTGAGGAGTTGCCAAAGTCTTACTAAGTGCTTGAAAGCTCTTCCTAGATGGAAGTAACAGAATTAAATTTAGTATGTTTTTCGATACCAGTGTCCAAACTCCAGATTCTATATAACTGTTTAATTTTCGCTTCAAAACAGGTGCATTTTTTATTGACATCTATAAAATGTATTCCCAGACTCTTAATTTTACACAAAATGTAAAGTATTTCCCCATCTTTCCAAATATTGAGTATTATGGGTAAATCAAAGCCTTTTCCAATGAATTACTCACTTTACTCATTTGAAAAATTGTGCATGAAATTTTCTCCTCACACTGGAGATGCATTGTAGCTATGAGGAAGTTATTTGTAAATGCCAGCTTCCACCCAGCATGGATGAATTCCTTGAGCTTCCTATAACTAACAAATGTTAAGTCTGACAACCTTTATTTGCTTCTTCTCAAACAGCAACTCTTTACCACCACTGACAGCTTAAGCAGCTACTTCCCCATCCTTCTTGCTGTGTTGTGCTGGAGATTTATTTTTGGCTGTGCCTGTTTCCCCAACCCATTCACGTCATGTCCACACAGACTCGCATACCAATGCAATGGCAGGATGTGAGGGAGAAACGCCATCAGACCATGGCAAACGCTGCATCTGAATCACGCTGTGCAGGAGGCATCTCTGCCCCTCACCTGTATGCAAAGGCAGCCCAGATTGATTTGTTTCCCAGGCTTCACTGTAGCCAGTGAATTGCCAGTTGCAGCACAATTCTAAACCAGCAGACCACGATGAGACCTCAACCATGGTAATAACCAGGCTGAGAAATGTTTCAGGATTTTTTTGCTGCTCTCTGTGGGCACATCATAATTAGCTGGTTATTTGCAGTGCAGCTGCAAACATATAATTAATCTTTAAATAAAATATGCACGTTGTACAATTTCCCTCTTTCACAAAGGAATGGGTTTGATTTTGAACATGTGAGGGTTAATACAGTACAGCAGCTTGAAAATTCTGTTATTGCTATGTGCTGTCAGCAATGTGAATGGTGAGAATACACAGGTGAAAATTCCCCCATCTTTATATCTCTCAATGGATCTAAATGAATACAGAAATACATTTACGATACATAGACACAAAACAATTGCAAGAACAACTGAAGATGAAGCAGCGTTTTCAGAAAATGGGAAGAGCTTGAAAAGAAAGGCCATATATACATATTAGAAAATATATATTTAATGAAGCTATGCTGGAGAGATTTTAGTTAATTAGTTAATTAGTTAATTCTTCTAGAATCAAACAATTTCTCTGAGGCAACACAACTTTTGGGATCAAGGGCAAATCCCATACAACTCATGGTACTTCAAACATGCTATTTACCGTTAAAATAATATACATGCAAAACATGCAGGTTTGTCTGTTACTAAGAAACTAACAAATGTACTGAGACACTTCAGAAAAATAGTGAGAAAAAATGTAATGTAAATTAAGTTGAAAATAGAAGAGCTTAAAACAATGATTTTACTACTATCTTCTGCTTTCTCTATAAAAGATTTTTCAACACCGAATTTCAAACAATGCCTTGTAACTCCTAAAATATGCTGTTCTGGAAAATGATTAAGGTTTCCAGTTACATTCCCATTGTTCAAGTGCAATCTAATTAATTGCGTTTTTATTTTTCATGAACATATACAAAAGTACATTTTTGTACATTTGAATTATGACTTGCTTGGCATTGCAAGTATTTTTTACAAAACAAATTTTTGGATATATTTAAAATACAGCTGCATTCACAGCAAGAAGCTATGCTACACCAAAGAAAACACATTGCATTTGTAGCCTTCATAGATCAAAGTGACTGAATAAAATTATTTGAAATACAGCTCCTTCCAGACCAGAGGCTATTAAAATTGCGTGCTTTTTTTTTTTTTTTAATCTGGAGAGTCTGGGAGGAGAAGACTTTATAGAGTTCTTCCCCCTTTCCATTTGGGCAGGAAAAAATTGCCTCTCCGATTTAAGCAGGAAAAAAATTGTCTTGATGTTTCCTAAGAAATCAGAACAGGATTATTTTTAAGTGTTTTCATTAATTATATGGTAACCTGCATTCTTTGGGTGGTGAATAAAAGAGTAAAAGCATTTATTTCCCATAGAAACAAATGCCTGTCAAACAAAGCATAAAAAGACAAAAGGCAGAAACACTGTTTCAGCTTGAATGCCTTAATGTCACCATTTGTCATGCAGCACTTCCTCAGAAAACCCTGAAGTACAGTTAACTCTGCTCCTCTTTACACCGTGCACTTTCTCCGTTGGTACAGGATTAAAATGTGCCCGGCCTGACGATGAAACAGCAGAGCCATCGCACATTGTTATGCAACTCACTGTCTGCAAGGGTGGCTCGTAGCTCCTTCTTTATTCAGCAAGTGCCAAGTGCATGTTTAATCAATGTCACAGCTCACCACAGTGTGCAACTAAAGCCACTGTCATTCCTCTCTTCAGATTTGCCTGGCTGAGTTATGCAATGCTCCGAAGAATACCTTGGAATTCTTTCCAGAGGCTCTGAATGCAGGTGTGTGACAGCGTTCACACTACTGCCAGCAAAGCAGACCTCTTTTCATCCTTTTTCAGGCTGGACTAAAATTACATAGTGTGACTGCACGTAGTTCGCTGCATTTGGAATTACAGCATGTCAACGTGAGAAAGCCTCCTCAGACGGCTGCCACAAAGAGTAAATCAAAGGCTGGGTGTCTCTGAAGTCTTAATAAATAACTAAGTATAACTGAATAAAACCAGGAGCTGTTTGTATTTTTTTTAAGACAAAACAGAACAGCATGCATTTCGTTGCTCTGCATCAGCTAAGGAAAAAACCCCTCAATTTTAATGAGAAGTAGTCAACAGTGAGGATCATTATGAGAAACAGCTTTACTGTTTTTTCGACTACACTTGCTTTAGTGGATTACTGAGAAAGAACACCAGTCATTTGGAAGATTCTGCAACGTTATTATCCTCACCGATAAACTTCTTAATCAAGAAACTGTTTGTGCTCCTATCTGGTCTGTCTGAGAGAGGAGAGCAGCCCCTTCATGAAGATAAAAGCTTGGCTTGCCACTGAATCGACAAGTAAGAAGCATGTCTGATGACATTTTATTCCTGATGCAATGTAGGGTAAGAAATACCTTTTTTTTTTAACATTTCTGTAAGATATGCTCTGAGCTGATGACATTAATTAGACTTACAGCAGAAATATGTTTATCTCTAATGATTAAAAGCATTTGCCAATAGAGAGATGCTATTGCACTATAAAATGATTGTATATCTTCTGTAAATTGGAGTGATCTGAACTACTAGAAATCCCCATGAAATTTCTGATCAATAAAGCTAAAACAGCATAGCAGATTACATACAAGATCAACATCCCAGTCACCAATGAATGTAATTTTACAGGGAATATGTTTCTAGAGGATATTTGACTGTAAATTAAGAGTGCAAGAACAGCTAAGTAATAGAAACGACCTGTCAACCTCACTTCTGCAACCAAAAAAAGATAACAAATCATATATGGATCTGTAAATGTCTACTTGAATTCTCATATTGCATAGAATATTGCTACTATAAAAGTACTACCATCCTGTGGCATACTGCAATAATCAGCATATACAACAACCACCTCTATATTTGAAGAGACAGACATTTTCTGTTAAGTGTTTACTGTTGCATAGATGTCCAAAAGCTGATCTATTAAACATGAAAAGGATAAGATTTCACTTGCAATTGCCTACTTGGGGCTCACTGGTGAAAAACAACTGTGATACTGTATTAAGAAGGCATATTTTCCATGTTTGAAAACAGCAGGCATGAGTATTTTCAACTGTTTTTGTTATGTGGCAGTTAAATATTTAAGAAAAGCTGAAAATGCATATAACCTCCCCAGGCATTTTAGACTGGGGATTTGACAATGCTCACATACCTGCTTTCACAGTTTCATCTTTTATAAGGAAACAAATTAGCTGGCTAAAGATACATTTTAAATGTCTTTTGTAATAAAGCATATTAAACTGGCTTGAAGCACTGAGCTATTGTTCACTCCTTTCAAATCTGTACCTACAGAACATATATTTTTAACATGGACATGTTCATACAAAAAGAAAGCAAAAGACAAATACAATTCAATAAACACAGCATTAAGAAATGTTGTATGAAGAACTAAAGAATTGGTTTAGAAAATATCAAAGCTTGCATGTTTGTCAGACCAGATTTACCATTTGCTTTCTTTTTTCTAGCTAGCTGCCAGAATACTGGTGAAGGTATTTGCAGGAAAAATGGGGACCTCTGCCATCACAACACTGGAAGATGTAAAAAGGCAAGAGGAGAAAGAGGAAAAAGAAGAATCTATTTTAGCACTGCTTGGGATTATTGGAACTGTGCTCAATTTATTTGTTATTGTTTTTGTGTACATCTACACTACACTTTGATGACATTTTTGAAAATAAATTGTACAGCACAAAGTGCAAAGACCTGCAATGGTAAGGATGATTTCTAAATTTAAAGCAAAAAACCCACCATTCTCTGAAAAGAGTGTCAAAAACATTCCAGAGTGAAGTGTCTGGCTAAGGGTGCTGCATCAATGACTGCAAAGTGCACCTCAGAGCCCAACTAGGGTGCTAAATTACGTAAATGAAGGCAGACCAAATACAACCTCTCGTTGGTGACAGATGAAATCTGAATAGCAGGATCAGAGATGGTGCTGCTTTATTGCCAGCAAACATGCAAGACAGAAATCTAGGCAAACACTGAAAATAATCAGAACATAGAAAGGGACAAACTAAATATATAACTAACTATAGGCAAGTCCCATGCTTTCTACAGTTTTGTGCAATATGTCTCTTCATAGCTGAGACCAGAAAACAGGCAAAAGGGTATTTTATTTTTAGTCCACCATAATTTAGGCTGATAACTTACACTAATGTATAATAAGTGTGGAAACAGGAACACTGTTATACTAGAAGTTGTAATATTATAAATAAAATTTTAACTATTGACTATATTCTGCAGCATTTTTGTTAGTCTTGTGAAAAGCTGAAAGAGGTTAGATTTTCTTGCCTTTACTAAATTTGTATTTAAAATCATCATGCTATACTGACAATGTGCTTTTCTAATTAAAAAATACTTTAAAGTGGTGTGAAAAAATAAAGAGTAATTTTAGTACTTCTTTTAGGACATATTAATAATTCCAATGACACATTAATACATATTCTCTAAATGAAAATAATCTAAAAATTACATTTTCTATATCACCATTTTTAGAATGTGTTTAACAGAAGCCAAATACATGTTTTCACCCTGATGCTTTTTTTTCAAGTAAAACATACCATGCAAGGAGTCGCAGTGTTGCATGGAAAACAGGTTTAACCTTTGTCCAGAAGACTGTACTCTCCCTTTCTGGACCAGGTCCTGAAGAACTTTTTCCTTTTTGCACTGTCTATGATTGAGGCCCAAAATTGCAACTCTAAAGCATACTTCACAGAAGATACGATTTGGCTACTGAAATTAGTGAAACTAATTCCACATATGTAATTAAATCTACATATGCCTTTAAACTAGTTCCAAAGCTGCAGACAGTCTGAGACCATAGAAGTTTTTGTATACATGAATGTATCTCACACGTACCTTATAACGAAAATTACTTTTGAGAACTTAGGATTAAAAACTCATTAAACAAATAACATGAAAAAAGTAGAAAGAAACTTATTTTAATAAATACTTTTCTTACTATTACCTCTGCCAAAGAGGAACAACAGAGCAGCTGCATTTCTGAATTATCGGCCCCATTTCTTCTAGGCAACAAAACTACATCCTGTATGTCCATAAAATGACATGTGAAGAAATACACCCCTTATATAGGTGATAGTTTATTAGCATATAGAATTTGGTAATTGCTAAACCAACTGAGCCTTTGGAAGTCACTTTAAAACCAGTGCATGCATAGAATAAAGTCAGGGACCTAGAAGAGGATGAATTTGGAAATGGTATTTCAGTCAATTGAAGAAACACACTGTTACACTGATTTATGGTCAAATGAGGTGGAAGATGGTATGTTCTGGTTTTGCAACTCTGAGACAATACTGGCTCAACTAGAAGAAATGATGAACAGAGCTGAGGCTGCACTGGAAGGAAGCACATGCAGACAAAAAAATTTATTTACTAGCCACAGTCTTCAGCAAGTCTCTATTAAATGTATACTTATTTTCAGTATATGAAGCACCAAAGCATTCTGTAAAACTAAGCTACATCCTAGAGGAATTATGCAGGTTACTAATGTTTATTTAAGACTACAGAACAGATATTACCATTATTAATTTTTTTCAATGTACTTCTTATATGTACATACTTATGGATATTATTGCATTTAATCTCATAATACCAGGATATTTAAGATGGGTCTCTGAAATGAAAAATGAAAGATTACAAGAACCTGAAAAGTGAAATTCAGGTAGAAATTACTGCTGTTTATTTTGATCTTGAAATTATTTAAAACTTGTCAATTCTGTGAAATAAATAAACAGTCTTATTTCGTATCATTTCAGTGCATAGCTCTTTTCTTGAAATCATTATTGAACTATCATATCAGAATTACAGTAAAATACTTCACCTTTTCTTTCTGTAAGTTCTTCAAAAAGACAAAAGGCAATCCCAAAATTATAACCAAATGTGGCAAAGGGTCAGCATGATTCTTTTACCAATGAATGAGCTCATTAACATTAATGAGGGCTAAGGAGAATCTTTAATTTCAGTAATTATATGCTGTCTATCTAAACTGCCACAGTACTTCTGATTTCATTTATAGGAAAGGCTTTGACCCTTACAGGGAAGTCACAGGGTAACATTATCATTAGATTGCCTCAGCATACAAGTTACATTTTGTTTTAAAACAGCAATCTGATATTCTTTCTCAACAGGTAATACCTGCGGGCTATACTCATGTGGACCTAAGTCTAATTTTAGTTAAATGAGCTCTAATAGACAGCTTTAGTAATTATACATTTAATCCAATATATGCTTAAAAATTTCACCAACAAGAAACAGCTTAATAGCAAGACCTCTCATTATATACAGCAAAAAGTCAACAGTCTAGGGAAATGCGGAGTTGCATGATGTTTCAACCTTTACACTGCAGCAGTACCGTCACACCTTCAGTGATGGATGAATAAGGAGCTCACTGTACCTGCCTCGGAGTACTCAACTTACTCAGTTCAGTGGGACAGGATTACTTGCCAGAAAGTAAAACACCACCATGTAATGCCTTGGGAATAAGTGTGGTTGCTAGAAAAGAAATGCTCCATCCTCAGCAGACCTGCTAGAGTAGTTCATGGTCTGAGGCCCGAACAATATGACTTCAATGGACTCAACTAACAAAGGTACATCAAAAGAGGCAGAAAAAAGAATGCAGCACATTCACTTTCAACAGATTTGTCCACAGTACTTATTAGATAAAATTCACAGTGAGGTACTTGGAAGCAGGATAAAGCTGCACATTAATGAATCCACAAGTCCATGATGTGGTAGTACTTGGGAAAATATGAAAGATGCATTGGAAGCAAATAACAGACTCTCATCACGTAGAAGATGCTGGTCAGTAAAGACAATCCTTTCAGCAAAGCCCTCCCACAGAAATGCATCATCTCTTCTCAGCAGTCAAACCTAGGGAAGACTAAGCTCATATAACACTGCAAGCTATGCTGACCATCATCACATGGTGTCTTTGTCCACCGAAGAAGGAAAGGTGCCTAAGAAAGGAGCATGCAAGAAAACCCCAGCTAAAATTACAGTATTAACTGCTTTCTGTAAGCCTGGAAATTCAAACAAGGAGAATTCAGGCAGAATTCTGCAACTTGCTATGAGATCTGTTTTCCAAGGAAAATGTGATAATAAACCTCTCTTGATATTTGGCTTTAAACAAGTCCAAGTCATCTCACGGTTTGCTAGATACTAGTTTAAGTACAAACAGTAGAAAATGGTATTTTTTGCCATGAAGAGACTACCTAATATTGTGGTATTGACAAATCTCAACTTCATTTGGATTCTTACTGTTCAAGGCTATTAAAAAACAGACAGTCCCTGCTCTGTTCTAAAAGTCATTTGATTTTCCTTCTGTTTCCTGATTCCTTTCCACTGCCTTGTCTACAAATTTTGTTAGATACAAAGACTGTTATGAATACTGCTTTCTTCTCTCCTATTTGCAAACACTAGCTTGTATTAGTTTCCATAAATTTATCAGTCAAATACTCTTACTTGTATCAGCAAAATCTAGACCTTCAAGACAGTCATGTATGGTCACACGTTTGCTGGGAACCTCTTGTTGTACAGTACCAATTTTATTGCTGTGCATTTTGTTGAAGAAGAGAAGTGCTCACATATTTGAAAGAGTCCCTAAATTCTTTCAAATGAAACATGCTGTATACAAGACAATAGTGAAATAGGTTTTTACATGGCAGTTTTTGGTGTGAAATGTGCATATATGTGTGGTAATGAATACATGCTAGATGTTTCATGACACAGAAGTTAAAAACTACATCAATTGTACAAATGTAAATATGAGTTCAGTCTTAGGAACAAACATAGGTATAATAAAAAAATCTTGCCATGTTGCTAAAATAAACTTTTTTCATTTACAAAATGAAAGATAATAAAAGCCATAGTGATGCCATAACAAGAACTGAAAGAAACACCAAAAAAAAGATCAAGAAATGTTGAGGATTACAGCAGCTATTGCCCCTTGTGATGAGAGCTATCTTGCATACTAAGGAAAGTTCTTCAAAGACAGATAAACCTTCCTTCTCTACAAGAAAAAAGCAATTATAGAAATTAATTGGTCAGTTCACAATTTTCAAGGACTTCACAATCACCTCACTTTGATGCAGATGAAGCTGCAGAACATATCAGAGTGATCTGGTTTGTACTGATCTGGTTCAAGGTGAGGTTTCTAAAAGATTAAATGTTATGTGAGCAGTGCTTGTCTGATCAATATTCCTTTTATCTAGAACTATATAGACAACAATCTAGTCCATGTATGTTCTGGGCAAATTAAGAAGGATACCAAAATAAACTTAAGCAACAAAAAACCTAGATAGATTTTCAACTCTGATTTACACAGGCCAATCTGCCAAAAGAGCTTTGCAGGCTGGATGTGCCAAACCTGTAGCTAATTGAATATGTGTATGCAAAACACAAAATTCACACCAATACCAGAATACTTACTGTCTTATATTACCACAGAGTCACCAGCCTACCGGGCAATGCAAGGAAAGAGCATGCCTGCAGCTTCATTGCACATATTTCTTTATCAAAACCTTTTCCCCCCTTAATTTTATGTGTATGGTAGATACACATAGATATGTGAAGATCATTCACATCAACATTGTTGTAATTCTTGGTCATCCAACAATTATAATGAAACCTAAAATCTGGCAGAATACCCTCAGCATAAGAGTAACCTTCAGCTGGTCCCACAAGTACCCATTTAAATCTGACAAAGTTACAGAACTGCTGAAAATTGCTAATTTCTGTCACCATTGTGCTGGGCACAGCTTGTTCCTGCTTGGGTGCCAGAACCCAGGAACATTATGTTAGCATTCTATATGCAATATCCTAATTTCTCAGTCCAGCATGTTACAGAAAGAATGAAGTTACCTGCTTTTTCCACGTAGAAGTACATTTTGACAGCAGAAGCTGCACCAGCCTAAGAATTAGAATCCTATACACAAGTGCATTACCTTAATCCTATTCCCCTTCCTACACTCCCTAGGCTCCTGTTCAGCCCTGCTAGACAAGAGACAGCTATTCAAGATAGATAAATTTGCAATTAGATAAAGTTCTATCAGGAAAGACTCAAATCTGTTCTACTACATTGCATTGGTCTTCAAGATTTTAAAAAATAAAAAGAAAATAGTAGTAATAATAAAAAAGTTAGCTCTATATTTGAAATGTTTGAACTATAAACACATTAAGTGAATTTTTCAGTCCTACAAGCACTGTACCAGAGCCTAACATAGCTTCTCAACCTGCCTGTCTTGTGTTAGCTGTCTCCTGACACTCACTGTCAGTGACACCAAGACCCCAGCATCACGTGCAACTTGCCTTCATTAATGTGAAAATTATCTGTCTTGCCTTTCACTTCAACAGTAACTACTGCACTGGAATTATGCCTTGTTATCACTGAGACAAAGCATTTCCAGGGATTCCTTCCCAACTAAATGAATCTGGCTCAAATACTAAGGGAAGACATTTTTTTCCAGAAGTCATCCTGTTTGCACATTTCTCTTTCATACTGCTATCCT
Organism: Parus major; assembly: GCF_001522545.3. NCBI lineage: Eukaryota > Metazoa > Chordata > Aves > Passeriformes > Paridae > Parus > Parus major. Next base: position 35,827,674 of record NC_031770.1, on the reverse strand, counting down.
ACTGTGCTTCCAAAGACGAGCTTGACTGATTCAAGCCTGCAGAGTTATTATTTTTTAAATTTGGGAGAACACTGTTAATTATAGTGTTATATACACTTTTGAACAAGTACAGCAGGAAATGTTCATATTGCTTGGATCAATCAAAGCATAACAACCCTCAGATTTTCCAAGTTCTAAATTTCAATAGAAATAACCCCTTTCTTTGTGAATTTGTAATCGGAAGAGCAGTTTTAATTTTTTTCTATGAAAAGCAAGGTTTTGCTGTGCTTTAATACAGTTTGACTGCTATATTGCTCGCTCTTTCCTAATTGTTAATGCACAGACACACCCCCTGCCAACCACAAACAACAGTTCTGCAGGGGAAAACATACCTAAAATGAACATGTCTCACTGAAACTCTCCCTTTTCTTTATACTTTGGGAAAACAAAGGGTCCTTGAAAGCCACACTAGTCTGAACTCCTTGCCACCAGCCACATATCTCATCTCCTTCTATCAGTATCTGACTGTTCTCTCCCAGTTAAAGGTGACTTACATAGACAGACACATTCTTCTATGGAAAATAGCAAAAAGCAATTTCAGCAGCTGTGATTCATCTGTAACTCAGGACCAACTGCTTCATCCTTTAGATAACACGGCATTTTTGCCAGCCTTTCAATGACTCTTCCTTTTCCTCAACAAAGAAGAGTTTATGAGTATCTGTTAGAAACATTGCTTTACTCTTTTACTTTATCATTTCCTTGATTGTTTTACATTGAATTTTCAATTGCAATAATAAGCTTGGTCTTATCATTGATTAATTTTCCTCATTGCAGTATGTGCAAAACAGAATCAACAAATTCATTGCAAAATTACCATGAGGTGACAAACTGCAGACTAGTTTCAAAGACCTTCCTTTTTTATTTTTACTATAAGATGCCAGCAGACTTTTTGAACTATTTCCACTCTATCACACAAGATTATGTAATGCCCTAGAGTTAGTACAAATTAAAAGAGCCACATTCTTGTTTTAGTCCCAAGTAGCTTTGCAAATACCTCAGACAGGGATGATTTCTCTTTTGCCTCTAACATAAAATATATGCTGTAATTCACAGAGCTATAACATTGTTTCATGAATTCACATCACCACACCCTCCAAGTGGCATCCAAAGAACTGCAATAATGTGACAAAGACATTTATCAGTTGCTCCAAAAATAGGGCAGGCAAAATAAGCTCCAAAACCAAATTACTCAGATTTGGAACAACTCCTCCACATACTTAAGGAATAAATCCGTCTTCATAAACAAAGTAACTTAATAAAAATCCAACCTAAAGGCTCATCTTCATACTAAAGCCTGTCATCTAGTGAGAACATAAATCACATATCCAGTCTGCTCATTTTGTCATTAGTTCCGCACAGGCATTTGTGTAATTCGTACTGCTTCACACCACCTTGTAAAACGGAAATGGTTTCCCCAGCAAGCTAAAACATGCCAGATGAAAACTATCAAAGCATTTCTGTTTTAAAATCATGAGCAAAAATTTGATGAAATCACAGAAATAATTTGCTTTTAAAAAACCAACAATTTAATTATTCCCATATATTTGAAATATTTTGCAATTCTGGTAAGAGGCTTATTTTCGTATTTCCTAAAGAAAAGAAGCTTTGATTGAAGAAGAATTGCCCTACTGTGCACAACATTCACCAAATTCAGGCATATATTTCATCAATTTTCTTTAAAATTAACATTTTTCTTCAGAGTAAGTTCCATAGACTTGTATAAAGTACTCCCTGTGTATCTTCTGTAGAAGAACTAACATGTAAACTTCTCAGAAGAAAACACAATTTTCCTGTTAGTTTCAACAGCTGAAGAACTAAACTTCAAATTTAAAGAGATATTGCAACAAATGCAAGCATTTCAACAAGATTCTGATGATTCTATTTTATTTTGTTTTCTAAGGCTCAAGTGAATGTTCCATCAGTAAAATTTTAAATTGGCAAGTGTACTGAAACTACCAGGAACCACCTGTTGTTTCTATAAAAACTGATCTGACACAAGTTTAGCCAGCTTTGATTTTGAAGGCGGCAAGGACACATTACCTGAGTCGTTGCGGAGGTACGATGACATTGCTGGGATGAGACAAGACTGACTGAGCAGCTCTAGGAGAACGGATGGAAGAGCGCTGCTGTTTTGGCCTCTCCCCTCATGGCTTGTTTGAGACTCTTCATTTGATGTGCTCCCTGCAGGATTTATGTAACTGGCAAGAACCTAAAATACACAAAAATATTTAATTACAATTGATTTATTTCACTCAAAAGAACTCTGACTTTCCTTAAGATAGATGCCCTAACACTTCACTAACTGTTTTTTGAATTCAGTTCTGGTTTTTATTTCAGCAGGCCCAAAGATGTCTCAGAATAATTTCTACACTGTTATTAGATTATTCAAACTTTGGCTAATGATAAAATTAAATAACAATTATAATTCTGAATTATTTCAGGAGATCAATTAATATGAATTTTGACAAACCTGCTGGAGTTACTCAAAGCAAGAGTTTGCCAGCTCAGACAACTGAGACCTGCAGCTGATCAGTCCTTCACTTTAGAACACCAAATACACTAACCAGCAGTAGGACTTCCTTTCTTTCAGCTGCAAATGCTTCAAATATTTTTGTAACTTCTTTTGGGATGGGACTTCGGGGTTTACAGATGAAACAGTAAGTTACGGTGAGCACAACAGTTACCTGAAGGAACAACTACTCATGAGCATGGCTCTGAGAAAACAAAGAGCAGCCTTCCCCTTGACAGTGGTGGGAATGGTGTCCCAGCTGCAGACCCGGCTGTCCCAAGGGCAGCTGTGGCTGAGTTCACAGGCCCTGACTGTATGTTGTAGATGTAAGCATTTCCATGGGTGTGATTTGTGCAGCTGTACTCTCAAGTAAGTAACTTTGAGGCCTGATAGACTTTGGTGCTTGAAGTCCCAGGGACTCAATTCACCTTTTCAGTCTTTTTTCTTTCATTCTCCCTCCTTACCCATGGTATTTTGCTGCAGTATCTTATAAACATGCCATAAAACAGAATTTCTCTAAACCTTTCTAGAGCAGGGACTAAGGAAAGTCTGCTGTACAACTGACTGACATGTTCAGCAAAATGCTACTTCCTTCAACTGCTGAGTGCCCTAAGCAAATGCCTCCTTACTTCATGACTTATCACATTTATAGCTAAACCTCTCCCTGGCAGAATACAGAATACTGCCTGGAAGTTTTGCTGAGAGTAATTTAGGTGATTTTCCTCTTTCTTGAATAGAAAAATGCTTTCAGATTTTATTTATTGTAATTTTGCAAGAGAAATGATGATTGTGCCATGCAGTTTATAGTGACTAAAATAACTGAGCATAAAATGGTATCTTCATCAGGGTATGGGCATTTTTAAAATTTAATCTCCTTTGTGCTCTAGCCCCAGCAAGTTAGCTAATGCTTTTGAACTGAGGGTTCTGTGAATTAGACTTTCGATGACTAGATACAATCTCATATTCCCTACATTGATCCAAGATAACAGGGATTGGTTGGAATTCATAATGGACTGAAAAACCCAATTATGCAGGATCTTCTTCTCCTTAGGTACTTGGAAGACATCAGGGTTTTACTAAGATCTAGATGTTTTGGAGAACTACTACTGTCATGTAATTGACATACAAGAGATTTTCTAGTATGTATGAGTGACAAGGGAAATGCACTGGAACACCTCCTCGCTCACTTTCTCTTCAGAACTCACACCCAGGTCTTTAATGCTGCAGCCTAGTGACATCTGAAAACAGCCTTACTCAAAATACGATCTATACAATTTTCCATTAAGACAGTTGTTTGCAAATAGCTGTTTCCCAAAATATTGTAATTAGTCTACTGTTTAACTGACAAAACCCCAGCTTTACTGTCCATGCTTTAAGTGCCTCTCATTAACCAAAATTTCATAATTGCACACCTGTAGAAGGCAGGTCACATGCTCTTCTTCTAGTCTTTGCTTAGTCAAAGCTTGTTCAACATCCCATCCTGAAGCTGTAGAGCCTGTTCCAAAGCCTGTACCCTTAGCCCAGTACAACTGCTGCTCTTCTGTTGATGCAGTATTGTGTGTACTTGACACCTGTGGCTAAGTAAAAAAAGAAAAAAAGCAAAAAAGAGAAAATCACAGTTATTTCATAATTTCATCTTAGTGGTGCTATCTTTAAAAAGCCTTTGTAATGCAAACAAATGTAATCCCAGTTTATTAACTTTATAAAGATATCAGGATCCAGTGAAATTCAAAGCTTTCCAAAGGAAAGACAGCAACATATATGGAGTTCTAGTAAAGGTCAGCAGTAAACTGTTGAAAGTGGTTCTTCAATTTGATCACTACTGTAAGCCTTTTGTTATTTTCTTTAAGGTACTATCACTGCTTTAATGATTTGAGGTACGAAAATGCTGCTTAATCAGTATCATTCTAAAAATCACAGCTCTGTATTTATTGCCTTTTAGAACTTAGTCAAGTCTAAAAACATAATGAGATGAAGGGGATGGGAGTGGGAATGTTATCAAGAGAACACAAATGAAACGTTAAGATGCTCAAGTATTTGTTGATTTTGAATACATGCTCCAAAATAGCAAGAGAAGTAAGTTACATGTATAGCTCTGACACATGATCTCTGAGTCACTAGAATACACACCACCTCCTCTCTAGGTAAGAGCAAGGAAGTTACTCATCCTTAAAATTTTCTGAGAGCACATTTTTCCAACAGTGCTTGTACAGCTTTTAGCAATGGTCTGCCTCAGTGATTTTAGTAATGCAACTCAAATATTACACTGCTTAGTCCTCAGGAAGCACTGCAGAAGTATTTACACTAATCTTTTCATTTTAGCAGGTCATTGGTGAAAAGGATGCAGAAAAAACTCTGATAAGCATTTTTTTAACTGATGTTTTCCTATTTACATATTTAGCACCCTAAACAAGTGACTTGCTACTTTTATTACTCAGTGACAATTAGCTGGAAACCACATCATGCAATATTTGTTTTATGGATCTGAAAAATTTCATTTTCTGTTCACATATTCTTCAGTGACTTTGTTAAAGATTGCTTATGAAAGAAAAGAAGTGATGTATGAACAGATTGCAATGGTAAAAGAAATTATAACCTGTGAAGTATCATACTGACAGTAGTCTGGAATCATCTTTTAACTTTTACACTGGGAATGCAATGTTTCTTGGTGATGAAACAGCTGTGTGGTTATTTTCATGTAGACATTACTCATTACATCACTCATGAACATGTTGTGCCTTTAACACTCGAGAGGACTGTCATGAGCACTGAATTAAAGCACTTAAGGGAGAGCCTGGCCCCAGAAATACAAGCCTCAGTGCAGGCCTGATGGATCTCTAGTTTCAAGTTACCATCTATCACTTGCTGGATATGAATTATGAGAAAACAAGCTATTTAAGGGGTCATGGTAGCACTGAAGCAGAAATAAGAATTAATGGTTGCCCTTTCCCTCCAAACATGCAAAAATGCTAAGGTGTTAATGTGTCAGCAGCCTGATACCCCATTAGAAATAGAATCTCTCAGCTTCCCCTTGAATTTGATTAGCCATTAAGGTGAATTATGCTCAGGCACAGCTTCATCTCTTGCTTGCTCAACCCTTCATCAGTATCAGAGCTGCTAAAATAAAAACAGCCCTATATTTTGCAGGTAGTAATCCATATTCAGCCACCAGGAACTGTTTCATGCAAGCCTCTACCAAAACAATGCTAAAGAGGGCAAGTATTAATGTTTTTTTTAAACACTTTTACAGACAATTGGTACATTATGCAGGAATGGTAACTGACAGTCCTAAAACCAAAATCAGAATATACATATTCTGAATAGTGGTTGGTATAACACAGGAAATGCCTTGAAAAAAGTCAAATTTTGGAGATTAATTTGGGATCTTGAATATTATGGAAAATCTTTAGATCTCACTTAAATATCAGTACAAAGACTGTAACAAAAATCACTGCATTAATTCATTAATTTTCACAACTCATTTATATTTGTGAAGTGTTTGAAGGGAAATAGTTGGTAACTGGGAGTTTAGATGATGAATGCTAAATAAAGTGATCAGGTCATACTAAGTAATGGGTGTTAAAGAACCACCATTCATTGAGCATTATGCCTCTCTTTCCCTGAAAAAGAAGGTCCTATGAAAGAAACCGATTACACCTTAATGCCTCAAGACAAGCCTTTTTTCTCTGCTTTCATGAAAAGCCTACTTTCATGATTACTATGTTTATTTGCAACATGCAGGGACAATTACCTAATCAAGAACTTCACAATTAGTTTTGAAGTCTGCAAAAATTAACTGACAATGAAAGCAATGAAATTATTTTCTTTTTTTAATTAAAACTCTTAGTACTTCTGGGTGGTACAGACTGAGCTGGTAACCTTACCTCTGCCTGGTTGGGACTTGAGTTGGGCACTCTTGGTGCGTGGTGGCTCAGGGCAGACAGACAAGCCAGGATAAGATGGATGGCTCCGATCTCCAGCGCCATCCGCCTCAGCAGCACTCCATCGTCAGTCGTCAGCGGGGTCGTGCTGAACAGACTGCGCAACACGTGGAAGGGCAGAGTTGGGAGCACGTTTGCTGAAGGAGACTGCAGGATATGACCTAGGTTGGAGAAGAAAAAGATCAAACCCACATTTTCTTTCAATAGTTCAATATAGCCCTTTAATCTCTGCAATATACACAATTATAAACATACAGAAATCTACTAAGGACTTCAGCATTCACATACAGTAAAGCTATCTAATACTATGTTTCTCTTCAAATTAAAATTTCATTATGAATAGAGCATAGAAGAAAGAGTATTTCTTGATTTTATTCATAGATTTAGTCAAGAACCAAATTTTAAAAATCTGATTTGCCATTTCCAGGGAGAAAACTGGTTTGGACTCATTTTTTTTAGATACATAAATATTTTTAGTCTTTCCAAATATAGCAAGGTAAAGAGTGTATGTGATCAGCTAATAGCAGCTCAGCTGACAAGCAGCGGTAGTTTATCATATGTTGGATTCTTTTTAGTATTCATGTGCCCTAAGTGTGAATTAATGCACTGACATAAACCAAGTTTCTATTGAAGTTGAATACATGATGAAATACCAATAAAATTTTAATTGGATGAGTTGCATCTATGAATTTTGTGCTACAATTACTTAAAATTTTTAACCCCTTTGCCTTATGAGCAAAAATTTTCTTTTAAAAGCCACATTTCAAATAATGGAGTGACCTATTAATGCAACACACTCAGGTATGGGAAACTGTCTCAATTTTTTTCCTGTATTTAACAATACATTTCACATTCCTTCTCAGTGCGTACATAGACAATTGACAACTGGAGATGCTTCAAACAGTGAAAGTACTTAAAAATAGCCAACTCTGTCCAGAAGTTTGCTTTCCATTTTAAATATCTTATTCTCTCCCTCATTCTTAAGAGTTTATCAGCTGTATCATCATCCAAAGATTTAAACAAATATGTCTGTATTTGTGTGTAGATGTATCTACACGCACACACACACATGCACGTTAATTCATATCTATCTGATACTCTTTGCAAATGTAGTAACAAGAAGGAATCAAAAGTCCTCTGACTGGGATCTTCATAAATAAAATCAAAAACTTCTGGAAAATAAGCCCATCTGATAGAATTCTATAACTGCAGACATAGCCAAATCAAAAAAGAGAAAATCTAAACATCTGCACATTATTTATCTTTGCAGACAACTCTATCCATGTTTTAATCTATAAGCCATAAATTCATAATTGCAGCTCTTCATATTATGCAAGAAAGTAATGAGATTCTACATGTGTGAAAAGCTGCGTTTCAAACAAAAAAAGAAGATATTAATGGTTTATACAGAAAACTAATGTGGATTACTGCTTACAACTGAACCCACATTTTGTAGAGTTGAATTTAGACATTTGGCTTATGGAAAAGAGAAATAGGCAGTTTAGTCCAGCTAAAACAAAGGCTACGAGGGAATGTAATTTCTGTCAACAAATACATTGGAGAAAGAAGAGCTATTGGCCACAAACTGCATATGAATAAATACAGGCAGAAAATTAAAGCAGCCCCCACCCATCAAGAAAATTATGTTCTGGAATGGTATTCCAGTAGCAGTAGTGGCTGCACACACACAAAAAATGGAAAGCAACCCAAATTCTGAATGTCTCTTCATAAAAAAAAAAAAAAAAAAAAAAAAAAAAAAAGAAAAAAGGATATAAAAATTGCCTGCAGTAGTATGGACTGGGAGTATGCTAGCAACTGCATATAGTACTTTAGTTATTTACCACTCAAATTAGTTGGGTGTAAGCAGCTAGATTGAATTTTTACTGCCCAGTTTATTCTCGTCTACTATCCTGCACCTAAATACCAGAGAAATAAAAAGATAAGCAGAAGGGAGGGTAAACGAGATTCTTGGTTTTCCAGCTGGTCTCATTCCATGCTGAATGCCACACTTAATGCTAAATAGAGACTAACTTCTGATGATTGCAGAAAAATCAGCACTCTTTTCAAAGTCATAATCACAGAATCACGTAGGTTGGAAAAGACCCTTGAGATCATAAAGTTCAGCTGTAAACCTGACACTGCTCAGGTACACCACTACACAATACCCAGTGAAAGGAAATGCCTTAAATGTACGAAAACACGCTCTTTCTTCCATTTTTTTAAAACAGTAAGAAACACAAATATTAGAACTACATGTAGAATTCCAGGCACATTTGCAAAGACACTGCAAAAAACAAATTTTTTCCTGGCTTGTGTCTATTCTTTGAAGAATATCCCATTTCTCCCTCTGAACTCACACCATCAAGGTAGAGCTTCTGTTAAGGCAATTTAATCACCATAATCTCTATATCTTACTCTCCTCTTCTAGAACAATATTATTCAGTGGTTTACTGTACATCTGTTGTAGCTTTGGTCTTATCCATATTAGTCTGCATTTGGCTGCAGAATTATAGGATAATTGCTCAATTAGTTGAGCATTTCCAGCTCATTCTATTATCATTCTGTCTGAATGCAGTCATCTTGACAGTGTCATTGTAGGTTTTATCAGTGCTTATTTTACAATTACTCTGACATGAGAACCCTTGAATACTGATGATTGTGATGAAACTTTGCCAGACAGAATTTAATAGAGACAACAGTTTTTCAAAGATGCCTACAGCACACTTCTGCACAAACCAATTCTGATAAACTTCCATTCTGATATGACTTCCCAATATAAGCAATACAGTGCAAATAAATTTAAGTAAAATGATCTGTGGTCTACAAAGAAAGGTAATAATTACAGCACATACTTCCTTCACCATCATCTGTAACTCCCAACACCAATCTCAACAGACACTGAGCATGTTTCCGTTCTTTTAGCAGCACCTCAGCATAGCCCGGGAGACGGAGAAATAAACCAAAGGCAGCCAAAGAATGTGCAGGTATGGGAGACATAGTCTGGACTGTTGACTTGATCGGTGGAGGTTCTGCAGCAATTGTTTCTGGTGCTTCATACACCAATTCCCCTGATTGTTCAATGGTAACCCATTCAAACTGATCGCTGTCCTTCTGTTTTTCCTGTGTGGCCGATGTAACCACTGGAGTGCTCACCTTAACCAACAGAGAAACAAAGAAAGTTGGCAGTCATTCAGTTAAACACCTTAAAAAATTACATTATAGTAAGGATCCAAAAGACATGCAATCTAATGTAGGAGGACAATAAGGAAGTTATATGAAATACAGTATCATTTGAAGATACAGGGACCATGCTAAATGGCTGAAAAGGGCATACTTGTTGCATTTTCAATACAGTGCTAGAAAGCCATGCCTACACAAGCAAGCAAACATATTTTGCCAATTTAAAATCCTCAGTGAATTTGTGTTACTTAAATATAGATGCATAAGAGACACAATTACTCTGAAGTAAATACAAAGACTGATTTATTGTACCATACTGTTAAATAAGAAATGGCCCTTATATTTTTAACATTAAACACTGTGAATGTAAATATTTAATTTTTAATTACATATTGCAAAAAGAAGAAAAATTAATCATAATTCCTTTAAAAATTAAGAATAATTTCATGTATCTTAGCAGTTTTATAGCAACTCATGATCCTTCTGAGCTTTTGATTGATTTGGCAGGCTTTATTACTATTATACTCTTAACAGAAGTCTGTTTTATGACTAGTGGACTGTGCAGTCAAACATTATGATGGGAATCAGAGTTTAAGGAGGTAGGAGCTGTATAGTGCCCCAAGACACAATCAAACAATTTAAATGAAATTATGACACTGAGGTCCCTCTTATAATTAAATGTCACAGAGGTTTCAGGCTTTCATGCTACCCAGATGAATGGATTTGATCATATTTAGAATTTTAGTACTTTTCACCAGACTGATCTAAACTGGAAAAGATCAACATGAAAAGCCTTTACAGAAATTATCCAAAATACCAAATTCCTAATTTAAAATCAAAGCCATGTTTTATGGCATTGATTCCAATTACCTTCACATTAAGAAAATCAGAAGTACCAGTGACTTGGAGAAATATAAAAGTAAAATTAAATAATTAAGGGTCTGGAAAAATAATCAGACTTCACTCAGAATAGTCTGTTTGGTATTATTGCATATAATTTTTTTTATGGTTCACAGAATTCTTCTTCAGTATCTGAATATAAACATACATCTCAAGCTAAGAAATTGTGAAAAGACAGTAAGTTCCCAGGACTGTAGAAAAAGAAGGAAAAAAAAGGAATGAAATTTCTCATGGTCATAAGTAACCTTTCACATGTTGCAAAATTCCATAGATCAGTTTTCTTCAATACAGAGTATGCATTATCCCTCTTGGAATCCATGATACAGTAACTGTTTATGTAAACACTTTTCCTTAAATTTTAATATTTGATCTGCATTGGTACTAGACCTGGAAGGCCTTTGTAAAACTATTTACAAAGGATGCATACTAACCATCCAGTCTCACTACAGTGTTCCTCTGGGTTGCCATGATTTTACAGTCAGGGTATTGAACAGCACCCTTAATTCATGATTAATTCAGTTTCAAAGGGAGTAAATATTTTTTCCTGTTAGGAGTATCAGCCAAAAACTTCAAATATATAGTTAAATAGAATCTGAAAAATTCACAGGTTATTTTTTCCCTTTTTAGCAATGTGTACTAAGAACAAGGCGAAGGAGTAATTCCACACTAATGCCACTATTGACACTTTTGAAATGCCTATCAGTGCATCCAGAGGAATTCTATATATAAGTATACAAATAATATATATTATTTCTTAATATAAATATAACAAATATAATACTGTTATTTAGAATAATAAAATTACATCATCTGCTTTGAGAACTGAATTTCACTAAACCATGAAAATATCTATGAGGGTACATTTGCATGAACAATTAAGTGATAAGCAAGTATGCCTTTATAGTACATCAGAAACTTTATTTTACTGCATCCTCCAAGATATTTTAGTGATAACAGAAGCAACTTGCCCTGGTCCCACAAGGACACAGCTACTCAGACAGTCTTTGACATGGACAGGGAAGTACATGTACAGCTGGGCAGGACTGTGGAGTTATGAACTTACCTATTTTAAAGTAACTTGCTCACATAACTGAGAAGTTAAACTGAACCACAGAGAAATGAAAGGAAAATACTGTCCTTAAACAAGCAAACAAAATAATCTCAGCATGTTTTCTGACATTTATTTTTTCCACTCACTTGTTGAATTACGTCAGGATAAAGCATAGGGAGTCTCTCTGCAATAAGAGCCAATCCACCCATGCCTGCAAAAACTTGCAGCGGAGATTGAATGGGACAGGTTTCAAGAAGTGATTCATCTAGAACCGCATCCATACACTCATCCCCAGGACTGATGGCTTCATCTTCAGGGCAAGGTCCCAGTAAATCTGCATGCTCTACAAAAACACAAACATAAAAGAAATTAATACGTGTCATCAACACTGTTTATTTCTTTGTCTTTGTTTAAAAGTGGATTTCAAAAGTTTGGGTTCCTTCCCAAGCAAAGACTGAGCCAAGAACCTGAAATGAATACAACAATATCAGAAGAAAATGAAAGTGTTAGTGGTACCTTTTGCCCATGACAGCAGATTTCTGTCAAACTTGGCATTATTTATACAGGGCTACATGCTAATTGTTAGAATTTTATAGTTTATTAGAATTTGATCTATGGCTTCTAGACTTTCCTAGTTTTGGAGTTATGGCACTTTTTAACACTTTCATCTAGAAGTTTAGTGTAGGTTTGTTATTCTCCAATAAAGAGTTTATAGCTGAAGAAATGAAAGATAACCTTAAATTAGTTTTGCTTCTCACATCTCCTCTCTGTGAGGGGTCAAAATGACCCTCTGCGAAAGCCATGAAAGTCAATTCTATTCTTCCTCACGAAAAAAGATCATGATCTGGATTCCTAATTTTCTGCTTGCCTCCATCCTCCCAGTTTATGACTAAGCACCCTAATATCTTGTACAATAGACAAAAAAATTAATATTCTATCCACTTATGCATGCAAGTATATACAGAATATACAGAACCCTACCACAATTCCTTATGATCAAGACAGTAAATATTCTGTATATTTAATCTAAAAATCTGTTTTGCAGATTATATTTTTAAGTAATGTAATGCAGGGTCCTCCAAGTCTTGACAGTACAGCCACATCAAAAGGCAGGAGAGATCAAATGGTCTTAGTATCTCTTCACTATGAGCAGTCTGACACTCATGATAATCCTTGGGTATACTCCAAATATACAGCACAAATATTATTATTTATTATATATACTTGTAAAAACACAGAAGCATATTAAAGAATAGCTTGTGCAGCCATCAAAACAAAGTTCTTATGAAATAAATTTTAAACAGCAGACACTGTATCTTTTAACAGATACTTCATCTTTTAAAACTATTTCCTCTCTAATTCGAAAGGGGATAGGAAACAGCAGGTCTTTCCCCATCCTAATTCTCAACTTTTAAACATGCAAGAAGCACCATGTTACAAGGACACCAACGATATGCTGTGGAGGATCACACTGCTTTGAAAGAATATGATCAAAGTGTAAGATTTAATAAGCTTAAATCAGGGACATGTAGAAATATGTACATCAATTCATCCTACTTCAAACAGACTATGAGAAGTCTGTCTGTCTGATGAAGTCTTTCATAGACAGACTAAGAAAAGGTCACAGATACTTTCAAAGTAGGATAATCCTTGTAAGAAAACATCCAAATGTAACACTTTCAGTACATATGGCTTTGATGTCTACTGTTCTAAAGGACACAGGCTGAAATCTCGTCTGTGGAAGTGCTCCTTTTCCCCACAGACAGTGGGTGAGGGCGTCACAAACTTGCTGGCATCAGCAAGGAACCAACCACCTTGCACCAGACATACGGAGGATTCCACCTCCCTAGGCTGAACCTGATTTGCAATTCAATTGCTTGCAATGGCATAAATTGACTGGACCACAAGAAATGTTAGATATCCTTCATAGCAATGGTTTTAATATAAAGATTTTGACAAAAACCTCACCCCTCTGATTTGCAGTGTAATAAGCTGTAAGCCTTCCCAAAGGAAGAAAGTAGGAAAATAGAAACACAGAGATACTGATAATACACAGAAAGCTGCTTCTCTGCAAAAGACACTTGAAAAGTAAGTTCACAGTGGGTAAGGCTATAGGCAGATCCTTTCATTGTGAGTGCAAATACATCCCAATATTCACTCAAAGAGTTACACTTAAGTATGCTTCTTAAGTCCTTGCTTTAGTTAATCATCTTACAATCCAATTTAAACCATTTCACCTCCACAAGTATTTTCCAAGTTTTCAGTGAAGCCATGCACTTCAGCTGTGGAAAACTGCTGATCTCAAAAAAGGCTCTGAAGCACAGAAAAAAATGTTAATAAATTACACTTTTCCTCAGGTAGTAGTAAATGTAGCACCAGAGACACCATGTGAAGCTATAAAATCTATCCAGCATGGATGGTGTCAAAAAACCCACAGTCTACTTTAAAGTATTACATAAAGAATCACTGATACGTAAGAACGATTTCTCTAGATATTACAAACTAGTCATGAAAAAGCAGTAGCTGTGACCTTCATTATTGCTGAGTAGTGATTGTGAATATAACTAATATTTTCAGTACAGCACCACAGATCAATGGATTTGTAATGACAAACTCAAATTTTCAAAAGTATTTGACTCAAGTTGAAAAAAAAAGTGCCCAGTAACTTAATGAAAGTTCAGAGAGCCTTTATGTCTTCACACACAACTTTACTACTAAATTGAACCTTCTCTAATGATTTGACTTTTATTCAAATAGTAAAATATTTACTGTATGTTTAGAATTAAATAAAGATCATAACTAAAGAAAAGTATTATTTGAAAAAGATATGTCTCTCAATAGTGTGAGAGAGATATATATACTCAGCCTTTGCATGAAATGAAATGAATTCATGAAACAAAATTTCATTAAGTTCTTATTTCAGACAAGATATCAAGAAAATTATAATTTTTTCAACACTTCTATTTTTTATCTTTTCTAGAAAGATATTATCAAGTGAATAGTTATTAAAAAAGACACCCCTGTCTTAAAAGAACTGAATTTTTAGCTTTGGAATTCAATGCTGTGTCAGCAGGCTGATGATCAGCAGATCACAATTAGCTTAATTTCAAAGTCCCATTTCTCCAAATATTGCCTAAGGGAATGATATAAAAACATTTCAAAACAGATTCCTGGGAGGGATCTCCTCCCTTTCCCTTCCCTAGCAAGTAGATAGCAAGCAATTGGCAAAAGTATTATCAAGAAATATATCATATTAGAAAATGTTAATTGTTTTTAAAACCTGGAGTTCTAAGGCCTGCTTAGATGGTTTGAGAGAAATCCCCATTTTCAAAGCAGCATTTGGTGCTTAAGATACTGCAAAAATTTCACAGGCTTCTCTAACTCATAGGTTTCAAACAGCTTCTGTATTACTAAATCTGCCCTGGTTACCAGCACACTTACTAGAGGGAACTGATACACATGTCAAAAAATAATATATACTGTATCTACACAATCATAATTGTATCACATAAAATATTACAATGAAAAAAGAAAAATGAAACCAGCACAACCATATTGGAGCATCTTACAGATACAATTTAGGCAGGCAATGAATTTGTACTTTATCACTAAGTTTAGCTCTTGTCTAGAAAAGAATAGCTCAGGAAAATCATCCAAGAAATTATAGAAAACTGCTGTTTCTCATCAAGAAAATCAAACCCATTTTTGTTCAAAATAAAAATATTTTTAAAATGAGTATACCAAAAATGTAAGAACACTCACCTTTTTCTGTGTGAAGACGTTTAAATGAGTCTGTTTTTGATAAGCTTGGATCTGAGATTACTTTGGAACCAAGTTTAACTGTCAAATCGATTGATCGGTATCCTTGAGGGAGTTTGCGGTCATACAGCAGAGTCAGAAGCTGGGCAAGTGTCATTTCAGCTGGTAATGGCTGACCTAGACAACAATGGCATCAAGTCAGAGAGTTCTGATTGGGTGATTTTAACATATGTATCCAGGTGCTGTTCATTACTTGCACCACAGGTACCAAGTAGACTAAATATCATCTGGCTCCAAACTAAGGCCTTAATTTTACCATTTGCTCTCTTGGGAAAAGGGGCCCCATCAGCTTGGAACCAATCATCAAAAAGATCTATGCCAATATTCCCTAAGACTGTTCTGTGCTAGGGCACAAGCACTTGGCACATTTAACAAATGGCTAAGGCTGTAATTTGATGTGCATTTTAAGTGGGTACTGGCTGTCCCCCTATATTAAACACCACCTATGCATCACCCTTGAACTGCGGGAGCATAAAGGTATGTTGTCACCAGAAGGTAAAATGGGTGGTATTGAAAAAAGTGGAAAACAAAGAAACTGGCTATTCTTTCTCAGGCCTACTAACCTCAAGCCTAGGTCACAACTCCTGTGTCAGGACAGCAAAACTCAGCAGAGAAAAAAAAAAATAAAAAAATAGAAGGGCACTGCCAGGACTACTTTTCTCCACAGCAATGTAGACTTGAAATGCATATGCAATACAGTCCAAACCGATTACTCTAATTCAGATTTTGGCCACTTGGTTGATTGCAAATATGCTCTTCCCTGAAATTACAAGCTAATCTCAAGGCAGAAAAATTTTGCTTGGTAACAAGTAGATTTACACATGAAATATTTTAGAGTTGGATTACGTCCATTTCATTTTGACTGTATTTAATCACGTAAAACAACATCTAAGAGTTCCTTAGTAACAACCTGTTTCTTCAATTGAAGATTGTGTCTTAAGAAAAACAAAAAGCCTTGCTGTTGTTCAAGTAAGTTTTCTGCTTTTTTCCCCATCATTGATTTTCTTCACATGGCTTATTATCTGGTAACAGCTGTCTGCTGTGCAGCACATGACCAGATCACAAATACAGAATAGTTTACATGACCGTCATAAGACAGTCAACTTTTATCAGCTACATACTGAAAACAGGCACTAGGTTTCAATCTCATCTCTAAAATAGCAGTATCATAGACTATCCTGTGTTGGAAGTGACTCACAAGGAACCAAGCTCAGCTCTTGGCCCTACACAGGACAGCCCCAAGAGTCACACCATGTGCCTCAGAGCGTTTTCCTAACAATTCTTGAACTGTCAGGCTTGGCACTGTGACAACCTCCCTGGGGAGCCTGATCCAGTGCCCAGTCACCCTCTGGGTGAAGACCCTTTTTCTAATATCCAACCTAAACCCATCCTGACACAACTTCAGGCCATTCGCTCAGGTCCTGTCACTGATCACCAGCGAGAAGAGATCAGTGCCTGCTCCTCTTCCCCTCATGAGAAAGTTGGTAATGCTGCAAGGAGGTCTCCCCTCAGTCTCCTCCAGGCTGACCAAGAGACCTCAGCCATCCTTCATATGGCTTTCCCTCAAGGCCCTTCACTCTCTTCATTGATCTCTTCTGGACTGTCTTTAATAGCTTTATGTCCTTATATTGTGTCACCCAAAACTGCCCCCAGAACTCAAGGTGAGGCTGCCCCAGTGCAGAACAGAGTGAGACTATCCCCTCCCTGGCCTGGTGGCGATGCTGTGCCTGATCTGCTTACCCTTTAGAAGAGCCTGTAACCATCCATCATCATACCAACCACAGGACTCATCCCACCAGGTTATGCTCATCAATTTTAGATATTTTAATCCAAGTATATGATCCTGCTAATAATTGCCAGAGGAAAGCCTCTAAACTGGTGCACTGGTACCAGTTGAGTTCTGCCATCCATGTGGAAGAAAACCTAAGTCACCTTTCAAACCCACCCTGCTTTCATTTGTGAGTGAAAGTGGAAGTGTTTTGAGAAAGTTTTTTAGGAACAAGGTACTAAACTTCAAGGGAGATCAACCTATCTGCTGCTTTTTTGAGCCGCTACGATGCTACAATGCTACATCAGCAGTTGCTGATGTTATAATTCTTTCCAATTGAAAGTTGTTTACCAGCCCAGAAGGGCTCCACACTTCCAAGATGCTAATGCCAGCTAAAGCTGTAATAACTTCCTGATCACATAACAGCCACTGAAAAGACTGTAATTTTGATGTTTAAAATGTGTTATTAAAGTTACCTGGTAGTAGTTTATGGTATAGATGAAAGACTGGAACACTAATGGTCTTGCTGGAAGATTCTCCTCCTGAGGAAGAAGTACCAACTTTATCTGACATCACTCTTCCTCGCCTTGATGGTGGACGTGGAGGAGTGGATGAAACAGCTCTTTTTGACTGAGATTTCAAACCTAGTACAGAAGTAAAAAATTTTAAGGTGTTCTAGTATTTAATACTTACAGTTAGCCAAGACACAACATACTCAAAATACATCTTCAATGATAGAAAAATGTAAGAACTTTACCTCGCTGGCTAATTAAATACCAGAATAACATTTATTTATAAAACATATTTGGATATAATACAAATATTTTTAGTTAAAAGGCTGTGTATTCTCCTAAGCCCCAAACATAAATCAAACCATAACTAGATGATAGCACGCATAAAAAAAGAAAAAGCTATTCCACTTCTGCTCTCGTTAAAGAGAGTGTCTCACAATGGGTCCTACAGCAAAAGTTTTTTAGGCTGTCTTTTCACCTGAAAGCAAGAAAGGCAAGATTTTCCATACTGACACACATTTCAGCACAGATTATAGATAATAACCACTTGTCTGGCCTACAACGGTGACTTTAGCTGCAGTACTGACAGTACCACATGTGACGAAAGGCGTCTATATGTGCTTTTCAAGTTCCCTGGCCTAAAACATTTGAAGTAAGCACTACATGAAAATGAGGAGGTAGAATAGCTACATAAAACCTTACTGTTAGACTGATAAGGCAAGACTGCCTTATCTTCAGGTGACTTTATGTACAAAAAAATTATACTGCAATCATGTATCCTTCTGTGCAGCTGACAGACCAAGGTAAAAAGCCAGCAGGTCAAGATACAAAGACAATTACTAATTTACCATTGTCCATGAGCTGCCACAAAACTAACAATATCCACACTTCTAATGCTGTAATATACTCTGGTTTCAGCTGATCATTAGAAACAGCTCTAATGCGCAACACATTGTCCAATAATGTCAGTACACTAAACTAGCTTGCTACAGGAAGATCAGACTGCAAATACCATCTTCTCCCTCTATTAATTTTACCCATAGGTAAGAAGTTAAATACTTTTAACTTCTTGAGATTCTGAGGACACCAAAAAATCCTCAGAATATACAAAAAATTAATGACAAAAGAAGAAAATATTTGACAAACAGGTAAGTAAAAACAAATGCAAATGAAATAAATTTATTCAAAGTCTTACTGAATTGGAGAAAATTGGAAAAAAACATCAGAAAAAAATGAAATATTTTTCTTCTTAATAAAGAATGGGATATATTAGGCAGTAGGATGAGCAATGCAACTGGAATGACATGGCTGACAATGCTATGCCCTATCTTCAAGCTTGGCATATTTTTCTTTCTAGATTTATTTGTGCTTTAACCCTTTGCTTGGACCTATTAATATTTTAGATACTACTAAAACATGTTTAACTTGTTTAAGTGGCACCTACTGTAAATATCTTGTCAGATAAAGATGGTGTAATTAATATAGCTATGTTGTTTTAAATGTATACCAAGTTCAGTAAAACTGCTGCCCTATTCAACATTTGCGTTGTTACATCTACATCTAAAAACCTGAAATAAAAAGCTTAAGAAATATTGGTGCCAAAAGTCAAAGGAAATCAGCATCTCTGCTTCATGCTTCATCAAGTGTGAAAGAACTCGAGGTACCTCAACAATGGCAGAAAGCTAGATAGCAAGGGAGTAATTTGAAGTTCATTAATCAACTGCAGACCGAAAGACTAATGACTTCCACAGCCATCATCTGAACTATAACATTTGTGTACCACCGCAAAATTACTATGTTCAGTCTATATCCTCCAACAATATGTCTGCAGGAAAAGAGCTTACAGGAAAGAGCACTGAAGGTTCCACTCATTAGTTTATATAAACTGAATGCTTTGAAAGAAACTCCAGTATTTGTTGTTTCCAAGTGGAATAACATGATTTTATGCCGACATCTCCATCTGACAGCTTTTAGCAGAGTACAGTTAGTTGTTAGGAAAAGTATGTGGATACCTTTTATTTCCAAAGCATAATTTGGGAAGAGAGGTGATTAAACTCTGTTGCACCAGCTACTGAAAAAGGTAGAAGCAATAACACCCTTTAAGCTCTAGGGGTGTCATTAAAAAATGCTGTAAAATACCCTAGCAACAGCATCCACGAAGATATCCCACACACATATATTTAGGTGTACATATATTTGACAAATTTGTCAAAGTATAATCTACTAGAGACAGCTGTTTCACCAGGAATCAATCTTTGCTGTGTAACAGCCAGTTACATTACAATTGTAGTACTGGGTATGACAATCTTTCTAACCACTATTCATTAGTAATAAAATTATTGGTAGACATTTTCTTCTCCACACACTTTTAACACCAGAAAGATTCATTTTATAAAATATAGAAGAAAAAGACATACCAGAAGCAACAACAACGCTGTAATTGTCCTGAAATCCATTTTCTGCTTTAACTTTTTCTTTCTCTTCATAGTTCTTTTTTTCTTTATCCTCCTTCTGTTCATTAATTAGCTTAGCTGTAATACTGGGTGTATCTATATGGGGGTGGAGGAGACAAGGACAAATAAAGAGAGGAAGCAAAGCATTTCAAGACACTAAGTTGATTTTATTAGCTTCTAAGCTGTTAGCAAGGGTATTCTCAACTATTGTAGTGTCTTTAAGTGCCAACACAGACTGCAATAGTCTTGTCAATACCTATGAATTAAGGTATTACAGTAATTCTGTCCCCTTCTTCCCCCAAAACTCTGCTCTCTGGCCACTTAAACAGTTTAAAACCATTACTTGATGAGTCAAGTGTTTTCACATTAAAAAACCCACTAAACCCCTGCAATCACCAAAAAATGAGATAAGCAAAAAATCCCTATTGAAACCCAAACCCAATGAACCAGAAAACCCATAAAAAATCTTGAAAAAAAAAACCCATCCAAAAAAATCCAACAAAAAAAGAAATTCCAAAACTTTTTTTGTTTTTTAAGGACAGCTGCAGATTTATTTAATTAGGCTCTTGTATTTGGGTCTGGGTATCTCTCCTTACATACTGATCCAATTTAGAACTGGTAAATTCTCTTCCTTTGAAACTGGAAGATGCCTAAAGTACATCACGCAACCAAATCTTGAGCTGTTTGCTTCAGAGAACATTGGATTACTGCACTTCAACCATTTTGATTCAATCATTAGTGTAGTTCACAACTATCAGTAACTTATCTAATTTATTAAATCACTGATGATTGGTGACAATAGATGATTTCATACCCTGTATGGTAAAACACTGGCACCAAAAAGGCCAAGTAATTCTCTAATTGCTTCTGAGTAGTAACTTGTTTCCACATAGCCACAGCAGCTTTAAGGTTACCCTAGACTCAAGACCTAGAAGTACCATCCAGCTACCTTTAACTGTGTGTCAGCAGTGGGTGAGGTCCTGAAAGGGATGTGGGGTTTGGCTGCTTGGAAATATACTGCCATTTGTGCCTGAAGATATTAGTTATGTCTGTGTTAGACAGCAGTGGAGACTAAAAAAATACACAGAGTGGAACTACTGCCACTTAGGATTCAACATTCTCACACATACATACTCTACATATACATCTGTGTGTATATATACAAATACACACACACACACATATATATGTATGTACATGTACAAATACACACACATATGACTCTATTAGACTGTGTATGTTTTTGGCTTTTTTTAAAAAAATCATCATTATTACTACTACTAATTACTATTATGAAATTTCTGAGTTGGTACAGTTTTGTCCCATGGAATCAATGTCCACTTACTGCTGGGGAATTTAAAGGGCATTAATAAAATTATTAAAGAAGGTTAAGCAACGGTATTTTAACTACTCAGGCGATACCCAGATTTGTTGTTCAGTTCTTCTGACTCAAGCAGTAACTAAAGACTAAGGTGCATGAAATACAAAACAACTGGTACTCATCCAGGCAATCTTATCTGCTGTGTACTGCACATTTTCTTCCTATGGATGCAAGCAGCAGATCTATCAATGATTTTAGGACCCCCTTCTCCCCCTCTGTTTTTCTAAAAGCTGGGTGAAAAATAAAAAAACTAATACAGTTTTTGTGATTTATTTCTGCAGAAGTATGAAATTGTTAATTTGAGACATTAACAGCAGTTAAGAAAAAAGAAATTAACCCAGGGGACAGATTCTGACACAGGATCTTCATTACTTCCTATTCCTATTTCTACCCCTGTCTGTCCCTTCTCTCTCACCCCAAACACACAGCTTGCTCCTCATTTCAAGCTTTCTTTACTCTGTCCTAACCACGGACCTCATGGAATGCCATACAAGAACCACAAAGACAAGGCATAACAGTGCTGTAGCAAACCCTAAAGTAATGGTGCCCTATAAAGTCAGCACTTGACCATTTTCAATTACAGACATTACAGTTTACCACATCATCACATTCTCCTCTCCAGTCCTTATCAGCACTGGCTATCAAGCTGACAACAATACACCACCAAGGCAGCTACTCAGTACAGTTTAGGTCACTGCTCAATAACTGATCCCTACCTCGTATGAAGTGACCACCCCACCCATTACAGTAATGAGATCCTTGCACAGTTTGTGGTCAGAAAAACCTTAGTCACATTTCACACGACTCTCTGGACAGTAAATAAATATAGAATTCTATCAGAAATAGGAAACTATTCCTTGATAAGTAAGATACAAGCATTTAGCTAGGAATGGTTATTTTTCTATTAAAATCCTAAAACACATCTTGTCCTACCTACTACTCTCTGCCAAATAACATTTTGGAACTCCTGTAAGCTTGTTAGGTAACATTTATTGTCCCAACAATTTCATTAGTAATTTCAAGGTAAAAGTTTTCCATAGATATAAAAAAGCAATAATTGCTTTTAACTGCATGAAGACCTGTCTCATAAATTTAAAGTTGACCTACACTGAGTTCCAAAAAAGTACACATTCAAGTAAACCTACGTATAGGAGCATACATACCTAGTCAGATGAATGGGCAACTAAGTGCATATATCTCCCATATGGCAAAAAAATAATTGAACTAAAGATCTTTGACTTTTGTTTGGTATTATTGAGAAACACATTTGAAGAATAAAGAAGTAGTCCTGGATTTGTTTAATTTTTTTTAACCAGACATGTATAAAACTGATTTTTCATTTAACATGTCCAAACAATTTTTATTCTATTTATAACTGGAGGACAATCAACTTGCATCTTGCCTGGTTTTACCTAGAGTGCTCAGTATGAATTCTACTCTTTAACTAAATTAAAAAAAAATATGAACCCTAATCTTTAACATACAATTCTGATTTCTGAAGTATTAAATAAACACTAAAATGAAAGTGTTTATTTATTAAAGGGATTTATTTTAAGATTAAGATGTCCATCATTCAGGTGTGAAAATCTATATTATGGTCTATGAAAGCCTGATCAACAGAGTTCCCTACAAAGAGGTTTATCTCTCAGTGTATATTCAAGTAGTATAACTGAAAGTACTGAAATGTAAAAAAAAACCCAAATAAACTAAAGTAAATGACACTTCATTTTCCATTTAGTGAGTGAATGAAAATATTTATATAGCAGAGAAATGTATAACCACAGAAATTAGATGGAGCCTTTATCAAGGTCTTTTTCACAGGACATACATCTCCACCTTGAGATGGATCACTAAGTTCCAGGATATTTAACTGACAGAATTTGGAGAAATTTAATGAATGGATGAAAGACAATGTATTTTAAAGACTGATATTCACAGTATCATTTGTATGGTCAAACAAACAATGTAAGATTTTTTTTTTAATCTGCATTTTAAAAAAATAAAGCAAAAAAACTCCATGAACTATTGCAAACTTGCCTGACACACGATCAAGAACTTCTGCTAGAGTTGTTGAGACAGGCAAGTGAAGAGTACGAAATTTGTGTCCAGCTCCATACATTGGATGTTGAATAACATGACTAGTAGCATTAATTCTACCTTTGTACAGCTGAAAGGAAAAAACAGTCAACATTAATTATGACTTTAACACTGAGAAATAAGTTAAACCACTATGTTCTTATAAAGCCACATCAGCTAGTGTGCTAATTCTTAGTGTGCTAAAAAAGAAAACTGACATATCCTTCAACTTTGGAGGTATACAGTAAAAATACATCAAATTAGGACATGTTTAGTTATTTAACTCAAAATAATTTGTTTTGAAAGCTTACAATATTTTTAGGACCAGACACAGTAGGATATCATCTTTGCTTTAAAAATCCCAATTATTTTACATAGCCGTAATATGAGAGAAAAATTGCGTGCCTGAGACTTGCAATTATTCAGGAAATGAAAACCTCACTCTGAAACGAAATATCGGAAAACAGCAATATACTTTGAGCAGAGAAGGATGATGATGTTTCTCTGTTGTTCTGACTTGAGGAGGAAATTTATTCTAGACTTGATATCTACTTTTCTACTTTTTGTTATTATGACAGGTAACTAAGTCACTATTAGTGAAAGCATTGGAAATATTTTACCATAACAGCCCTGAAGACTTGTTTACTAATATGCACTTAGAGAACCAATTTATTGTTGTGCAGTGCAAAAAAAAAAAAAAAAAAAAAAAGTATTTGCTGACAACCAGAACTGAGCTTCTGAAAAACAGTTTTGGTAAGAATTTAATCTTGTAAGATAAAAAAGGGGAGCCAATCTTTGAAAGGCCTATGTTCTTGGATATTCTAGAATTATATCATGTTATCCTCTATATCCTGTGTACATCCATATTATTTTTAATGTTTCTTTTTGCATATAGGAGGAATCATCTCAGCAAGAACACAATTTCCCAGTGTTTTTACTAGAAGAAAATTAATTATGAGGAGTTCAAAGCATTTTTTCTGCTTTTACATATCTAGTAACAGCTTTCTCTAAAAATCTGTTGTATGTAAAACAAACAACAGAAAATTGATGTTACCTTCACATTATTGTTGGATCAGTTAATTATTTAGCCATGTTAAAACATTTAAATGTTTGTGCTAAAACTGTATTTATGTCTCCTTTTCCATTTTATACAACTCAATCCAGTTTCCCTCTCATATATCTCCTGTATTACTTCATTTCTGAGATGCAGAAACCAAAGCAGCAAATACTTTTTCCTGGATCGGAGTACCAGATCTCTTAAAGAAACTTGTGATTTTACCCTATTTTTTTAGTCACAGCCTTCAATGGAGAGCACTTCAGACATCAATTGTAATTCTGTTCCAGTGAAGCATGTGGAACCATAAAGCATACATCTGCTTTAGAAATTAATTCATGTATTTGTCACTCAATTTATTCATGGCATTCTGGCTAACTGCTGAAGGATGTCTGCCAATTTTGACTATGACTGATCCTTAATGAAACTGCTAAGGACTACTGGATAGATATTGTATCTATAGTTATTGCTAGTGTGTAAAGGTACTATTAAAAAGCCTTAAGTAAGATAAATTTCAGTTGTCAGATCCTTCAGAAGCAGTATGCTTCCAACAAATATTCCACGTTTACCATTATGGTATCAAAATTTCTTACTGGACAAGGCGACTGAAGAAACAAAGTCACTTTCTCATCCTCTAGCATCAGCTGCAAAAAAAGCCTCCTAATAAATCCTGAAATATTTCCAGAGGTTGGGAGGTTCCCACGCTGAGGAGAGGACTGGAACAATTCACAGAGAACCTGAGAATGCAAAATTGATATCAGATTTAAAATATTTCTGTCTAGGTCTTTAAAATATAACTCTGCACAGCCATAGTAGGCAGTGCCCAAGATCCACTTCCAGTGGTCACAGAAACCAGCTCAGAAATGAGCACTACTGAAGAAAATGCCTGCAGCAAATAAGGCCCTTAATATAAAAGTTTAAAACACTGACTACAGCATCAAAACTATTGTAAACATGTAGGTTTCTCAAAAAGATAAAAAACTGAAAATGAAGTAGCTATAAAAACAGCTTCTGAATCCCTACAGCAAACATTTCCTTCCCACATCATAATGCACTATTACTCCCAGCCATTAACAGAGAACTGTCTCAGATTTTTACTGAAGTCTACTTCTTCCTAAAGCATCATCATTTTTAATGCTGAAAAACTATTTTTTTTCAATATACTTGTATTCAGCTAGGTCTGCAAGGTTAATGAATGTGACAAAGATAGCTGAATTTGCTCTAAAATGCCAAATGAAAAGCCATATTCTGCAATACCTTGTATTTCCTTAGACACAGGTTGCACAAGCAAACTTCCCAGGATATCTCTTCAGGTTACTAATATTAAATATGTGTATGAAGCTTGCTCTTCAAATTCCATTTCACAAAAGTTTAGTCCTGTCCAATTAAACAGTCTTTTGGAGTTCAGTCTAAAGTTTATTTCTCTAAGCCAAGAGGAATATAAATCTGTACACAGGACTGAACAGTCATGCCAAAACATTTTTATATGTTTCAGGCTCAGACCAACAAGCTCACAATTTTAATATAAATTTTTTCCAGTCAAAGACAGCTTACAAAACCAAAAAAACATTGATTTTCTCTCTCACCTGTGCCATAAGTCTCTGGTTATTAGGATGGCAAGAGATGCACTGTAGGAAGAAAGCAACTGTTGCATTTTCAATTGCTGTCCGCTGCTGAGTGGTCAATCCTGTGGTTACAGTTGAAGAAAGCAAGCTGGATCTTGCACTGGTCTGTTGTGCCGTCATATTGTGTCCTCCAGAGGTAGCACCAGAATGGCACAACAGGAATAAAAGTGCTGTCCACAATGGATTGACTTCAGAGCCACCCAACCAATCCTTCATCATGTGGCTGTTGCCAACTTCTGTCAGAAACCTGAGAACAGGAGCAACCAGGTCTGCCGTGATGGGCATTTTATTAAAGTGCTGTGGAACATGGTGCCTCCTGAGCCTGTCCTGGGTGATATCCATTGATTGTGCAGTGCAGTCAGAGCTAGAAGTATGGTTAAAGCAAAAACTAGCAAGACTTCTTACAAGCAGTGAAGGCAAACCTGAGTCCAGTAACTGCTTGATAGCTTCAGGAGACTGAGATGAGGCAGCAAGAGTAGCCAGGTGGGACTCTGTAAGTGCAAGAGGGGCTTGTGCATTTTTAGAGTCATCTGTCAAAGATGAACTAAGGTCCTGCTTTTTGCTGTCATCGGTCATAGACAGTCTGTGCTGACACTGCATTGGAGGAGGAGTGATACCCATCCATCCCATCAGCAAGGAAAAATAATTTGGGTGGATGTGGCACATGGAACAAAGCAAACTATCAACAGCTTTCTTCAAAACCATGTTGCATGGAAGAGACATAGACCAGTTAAACAGGGACCTGTAAAAGACAGAAAATCATATCAATACACAGTCTGCCAGTCATTTTCCCTTTTATTATCACTGGTTCATAAAACATTTTGCACTTTTATGATTTACTATTATAGAAGCTGCTTTGAAATACTCCATGCTGAACTTGGAAGATTCTTTTGGATCACAGTCTCAGCTGGATGCTGATTACCCAAAAGGTATTTCTCAACTATATGCTTAAATTTTTCACCATGCTGTATTTTAAATAAATATAAACCAGCTGGACACAAAAAAAACAGATTTCAGTCTTTAGACAGTTGTCATACATCTTATCCATTTATAACCAACTGCAACCTCTTTGTGTTGTCAATTCTCCAAGCTGCAGCTATTAGGGTCACACATGTGTGTACATAGGCTCATTTACATGAAGGTCTCAATTCTTTTTAAAAACTAGAAGTACTTCAACATGTTTCAAAATTTTTTAAAAAAATAATTCTTATTAGGTATCTTCTTAAATATGCTGCAAAAAAATGAAAGCAGCAACAACACTGTTGGTTGAACAACACATCCTTGCTTGACCTTACTTGACCTAAAGTTAGGACAATGGAGTTATTCCTCAGCAGTTCTAAAATCCCACCTACCTTTGACCTCACATCCAAATATTATCTGCTTGAATGCTAATCCAAGGCATATGAGTATAGAAGCTAACTTAACTCCTGTTATACAGCTTAAATTTCAGAAGGGGTACTTGTAAAGTAAAATGGTAATTTCTTCACACAGACTTGTTCAGAGTACTTTAAAGCAAAGTACTTTAAAAAAAAGTTTTCCAAACTGCATTCACAGTACCATGACATCATAGGTGTTACAATTATCTTAACATTTACATACAGAGGTGAACATGCACTTCACACCATTCAATGCTAGGTTTTTAAATTAAGTTTGGACGTATTTTCATACACTGCACTCCCATTTGAAAAAAAGGGTTGTTTTCCCCTCTTCTAGATGAAAATGTTATTCTATGTTTAGCCTAAGGGTGCACTAGGAACTCAAGGAACTATCTGGGTCTAACCAAAAGCTGGATTTATCACCAGTCAAGATAATGGTTGATAAAAGCCCTCCCCAACACAAAACTCATCTCAGTGGCTAAATGATCTGCAACTCTGGAAAGTCAGTCACAATTTCCAGAAGTCCACATACAATAAAGCCACACTTAACTCTTCTCCAAGTATATATTAACACAATCCAAATGCCAAAATCTTCTGGAACAGTTCATGCTCTATGAAAAATAACATTTTTTCCTAAATACATATTTAAAAATAACTAAGGGAGTAGCATCCACTGGCCAAAGCAAAAATAATGAAATGGAAAATGGGAATGATAGGAAAATATTTCCAAGAAAAAAGTGATTTATCACATGAAGGAGAAACTTGGAGCTATAGCTAGAATCCATTTCAATATTTCAAAAGTTACAATATTAAAGAAGATGAAGAATACACATGAAAAGTTATTTTTATTAGAAAAATTATTTACCCATATAACTCTGACAAAAAAGCTTTTATATTTATTAAAGAATATATTTTATCATTTGCTCCAGATGGTGGCTTATATGAGTGATAGTTTTATATCTGGCAGGAGGCAGGGGAACAGGGCTATATTATAACTTGCATACTCAGACTAGGTACGAGCTATTATTTCTCCCTGTGATGAAAACAACACACTATCCTCCAAAAGCCAGGAACTCAGCTGTGAAACCCACTTTTATATAAATCTAATTGGGTTGTCCATTTTAGAAAGTCCATTTTTATTAGAGCTTTTTCTTTTCAAATGTTAAAATGTATCCTGAAAATGCAATTCTGTTAAAGTGTGTTGTTAAAAGGACTAATTGACCTGCAATTTAAAATTCTTAAACCGATTCTGAAGATGAACAAGCTCATTTTGAATTAAAAATTATCTACATCACAGTAACACTGAAGTGTCTTTGGAAATTGTCTTGCTTGAAGTCATGTTGCACATCTGTAAGAGTTTCACATGCTTGTATCAGTAACCATAACTTATACAGTTGATGGTGTTTGAATGTTTGACTATGTCTAAAGGAGACTGGTTGTGGAAAAATATGAAGGTCTCCTAAGAGCAACAGCAGAACCATGTGCGAAGATCCTTTCATTAACAGCAACTGTATTCAATGGTACAAATCAAAGATGCCTGACTAAAGCTAGACACAGTAATTTAACAGGAATTTTTCTATAAAACATGTGAAACAATGTTATGTGGCTATTTTGTTTTGTTTAAACAGAATAGATGGTTAAGCAACATAAACTGCAAATATTAGATCATGTATTTTCATTTTGGGAGTCACTAAGAATATACGTCTGGTGTTTAGGGTGAACATCTCTTTAGAATGTATCAAAATGAAGCAAGTTCATAGTTTAAGATTCACTCCCAATTTTGAGCCTTCATTTCTTTCAGATCAGACTGGCCAGAACAGAAGTGAAAACTCAAAAAAATCATCTCCCCCTTCCTACCTCTCAGCTGTCAGTTATAGATACTGGATACTATGATGAGTAAGATAATGCTTCTATAACAGCATCCTAACGAAGACCACTTATTTGCACTGTGAAAATTACTGCAAATAATTTCAACAAGAATAGCCCATTAAAAGACCTCATGAACAAAACCATGAACCAGCTTACCTTTCACATATATGCAAGTAAATACATGGATTTGCTGTTTCATTTCAGAATTTTGGGTCCTTAAACACAATTACACCTGGAATATGTGAAGTGCAGCATTGAGTTTAGGACTACAAAACTACCTGTTTGGATATCTTTAGGTATTAACTCTATCAATTAGCTTCAGGCACATCACTTTCCACTATTTCACAATAAGTACCCTTCAAATTCTATTATATCCATGAACAAAACGATGTAACTGTAAAAATAATGTGGTGCAAAACTTTGCTTTACTTACTCAAAGAGTTCCCTGTCCAGCAATGCTGGCAAATTGTATTCAACAAGCAATTCGTAACTATGCCACAAAATTGCTGCTACACAGTGCAAGTGGGAAGGAGATGGCATCAAAAGCCCATACTCTCTGGTTGAGCTATTGGGACAAATGTAGCTGACCCGGCCACTTTTTTTCATAGCTGCAACTCTTGCAGAATCACTGACCCATTTCAGCAATGCTTGAATTCTGTAAGACAAGATGATGTTGCACATTATAAACAAACAAAGAAACACTCAAAATCAAATTAGGTTGCTGTTTGGTTTTTGGTTTGTTTTTGTTATCCAATTTACACATTTATCTGTTTATTTAAAGTAAAGTTCGAGAGTGAGCTCAAGGTCTTTTTCTCAAGACTTAGATCAGGGCAAAAATTAATTAAAAAATTTATCTTGGACTCCCAAATGTGAACCTTCTGCAGAAAAAGAAAATGTAACAGGTATCTGAACTCTGACTACTTGAGAGAAGAGTCAGTTGAAAACCAAAGTTTTATCACATTTATAAGAGCAGAAAAAGATGGACAGCATTCCCTGGAAAGGATGCAAAGAACTAGGACAGAAAGTTGGGAAAGCTTTTTCAGATTTCTGCACTTCCCTGCTACCTCAGAGCAATCAGATTTCAAAAATGTTTGGCTTTGTGAACTAATATCAAGCCACTGTTTAGCAGGTTATTTTCTGTATATGCTTCCATATGACAACCCAAAAAACATTACCTATCTTTTGTTCCAGGGTCTTGAGTTGTTCCAAGCTGATAAAGAATGTCTATTGTGGAGTCAGAAGAGAGACCATTTAATCTTCCAAACAGTAAAGGGCTATTCAGATCTTGCCGCATTCAAAAAAAAAAGGGGGGGGGAAATAACAGAGGTACTTACATACGTATTTTTTTTAAGTGTACTAATGATATTATTACAGAATTGCAATATTAACATTGAATTAAGTTTTCTCATTAACATAAGGATGAAATTCCTATATACACTACTGTCTCAAAACTGTGCATTTTGTATGTCCAATGTTCAGCCTTACTACGAAAGGAAAAGCCATTACAACATTTAGCAGATACAGGTAGGATTTCCTTCAACATATTCCAAAAAGACGTGACTAATTCCAACAGAGCTATCAAACCTCTTGCATCACAGAAGCACTTTTTTCAAAATGAAAGCTTATTTAAGTCAAATTTCCATCAATGGGATTACAGCTGAAGATTACCACACATTATTTCCTATTCAGCTTCACCTCACTGTGTTCAACCTCTACCCTGTCAGAAAGTACTCTCCTATCTAACAACAGTCTGCACTGAAACACTAAGTCAAGGCAAAAGAAGTCATGGAAGCCATTTTAAGAGTTTTTTCTGTTAACAGCCTCAGAACAGGAAAAATTGGATCTGTTTTCTTTCATTTAGAAGGTACAAAACAGCAAAGTGGTATGAAACTATAAATAGAAAACCCCCAGTGCAACTAACAGAACGGCTTCTGCAAAATTTCACTGTGGGACATAGAATGTAGTTGCATCTTTGTTATGTACCTCCACATACAAATATTTTCAATGCTTAGTGCTACTCAGAATTCATACTGTCCTATAGACTACTGCTGCCCAAATTCTGCTACATTAGTTTTCCTTAGCAGTACTTGTGGCAGTGGTCTTTATTTTAAAACATCTGGACACAGTATCTAAAGTAAGAGGCATTTAGGATACTCTGTGCATCTTACTCTGTCTTCAAAACACCCATCTAATTATGATAAACCAAACCCTGGTTGCACTGCTTTACTGTGCTAGGACTACCCACATACAAAGACTGTGATACTTGGCAGCCCAACAAAGCACAATGGCAAGTTCTGGCAACCCAGGTTCAGAATCAGAAAGCAACATACAAATAGACTGTATTCGTACTTTTATACAAGCCATGTTTTTAAGCACCAACTGAGAAGAAATACACTGCACTCACCTGCAGGATCACTCCCTGATGCTGAGCAGTTTCGTAGAAGAATGTCAATCAATTTTAGGCCAATTCTGGTGGACTGAAGCCCAATTTTCACAAGCACTGCCTCAATGTTTGGAGAATGCATCCCACAGTAAGGGGACATTAGTAAAGCAGCACATGTCTGCAACAGATTAGCAGTGGGTGCTGCAGCACTAGCCATCATTCCTTCCAAATCACTTATGTGAGTGAGGCAGTGGTGTAATAATCTCAACCATCCAATACTGAAAAGGAAAACAGAAAAATGAGCTAAAGTATTATTTTATTGTATTATTTTTTATCTGTAGCACAACCACCTGTATTAGATTACAGGACAAGTACTGCAGAAAACTTCTGTGACATGATCAAACATCATCTGAGCAAAGCAAATCACTGAATTTAAAACCACAATGATTTATACATTAGTAATGCTGTTGCAATCATTGGATTAAGATCACAAGAAAGGCAGGATCTGCGGGCAGAAAGAGTTAAGAGCCTGCAAGTATTATTATTAAACCTTTTCAAGAGTTCTTGATTTATGTATTTCTTCCAACAGGAAGAAAGGCTTCCCTGCTGAGGGAAGGAGGAATGGGAAGATGTTTATATACAGGGATGGGTGTGGGGTGGGTTTGGGTTTTATTGATTGTTGGTTTTTTTGTTTTGTTTTTGTTTTTTTTTTTCTTTTGTTGGATTTTATTTGCTTGCGTGTATATATTTTTTACATCAAAAGGAGTGAAGGTGCAACAGTAGTTGGTATTGACATTATATACCTGCACAACTTCCCTAACATAACAAACTTTTAGGATCATACACATTTACAACAAACTGCAGCATTAGGGAACTTGATTAAAATGCATATATAAAAAGCACATCAATTAAAAATGTGTTAGCTACTACATTTCCCTTGTCTCTTGCATTCTTTGACAAAATCATTCAGAAGTCCTTTTAATAACAAATCCTGAGAAACAAATCTATTGTAATCTAATCAATTTGGAAATACATCAATTAGATTTTATTTCTGAAATACACCACAATACTATCTAAACTAGCATCATGAACAAGATGGCAATCTAAGCAATTTCACACACATTTGTGTGTGAAATTAATGGAATCTTTCACTGACAAGTTCTAAACTAGCAAGTTGTTTCCACAACTAACCTTAACCACAGTTTAAAAAAATATAAACTTTATTATAGATCTTAAATTGGGCTTAAAATTTTATTTTAGGAATCATTTACACCTAAATAAATTGGATTCATCAATTACAGGAGAGCAAGTTCTCTGTCTAAAACAAAATTTATGCAAGTTTATTGTATATATTTCACACTACTATCATTGTTTTATTGAGATATCTGCAGCATTAAGCTGAAAACTACAATAAAACATTTCAAGAATTGAGGAAGATACACTCATCTTCTTTCTTTAGATACTGATTATTCTTGTGTCACTTTATTATAACCTTTTCTGAAGCAACAATATAATTTGGCTATAATGATTTTCTTTGCTGCTACTTAAGAGCAAAGACCAATTTCAGTTATACAGCTTTTAATAATTATACACAGAGTATTCATGTTCCCTAAATTACTTATACTCTCAAAATTTTTCTCTGCTAAAGAAAGGTTTTTAAAACTTTCCCATGCTCTCTTCAAATTTATAGACATTAAGGCTCAAGGATGAAATATTTAAAATTAACGAGTTTTTACAATTTAGTGAGCTAATTTTAAAAACCAGGAAATCTCAAAAATCCATCCAGTAAATTAAATTCAAAGTTGAAAAACTCTGACATTTTAGAAAATTCCTTATGTGTTCATTTATTTTTATTTTTAAAATGACTAAGAGACTCAAAATGCCACCTAACCAACAGAAATCTTGCTGATATGCCAGAATCATAACAACATTCAGCTCCTATTTCTGAAATGTTTGCAAACAGCAATATTAGATATGACTTCCATAAAACATTCTGTTGTTCTATTTCTACTCCTGCTCCAATACTTATATAACTCTGTTGACTTCTGTAAGGATAAGAAATCTTTTGCACTCCATTTTTTTGACAATTGCCTACCCATTAAAAACACAAAATGCAACTCTAAATGCTTTCCTGCGCTTTGTATTCTCTCGCCATTGCAGGGAGGAAATATTCCCTTTTACATTTGCAGACTGAGCATGCTACTAAAGAAGGCAGAATGCTTATAATTCCTTTCTTATTGGAAAAAAAAAAAAAAAGAGGACGAGTTTGCTACTGAAAGATCTGACTCAGAGGAGAAAACACCATAAAAAACTCTAACCCTAAACCCTGAACTGGCACAAACTGTCCCCTGACACTGAAACCTTACCTGGTTTTGGAGACCTGGTCCTCAGAGGGGAGGAAGGGGTTATTGACAGTGGCAGAAGAGGTGTTTCCAAAGGCAGTGAGGCCTAACAGTTTGATCTGAGAGAGGCCCAAGGTACTGGCATCCCGAGGACGATGGAGACGAAGGCAGACAGCTGAGGCAACTTCAGCTTTTACCAGCTGAATTTTTATATAGGTGAGACCACTCGTGATAACAGGAGTTGACAAAGGTAACATATTGACACCATCCGCACTTATTTCAACAGACACTGATGAAGGGCAAGCTACAGAGTGAGATAAGAAGGTTTAACATTATTTTAAAATCTGTATCAGTTTGTCTTCATCATGGATACATGGTCAACACTTAAAATTTAGAGAACAAAATGACTGAAATAATCTCAGGCAGACACTACTACAGAACTGCAGCTGGAGAACTTGACCTGGAAGATGGTACATGCTAAAAAGCACAAACATTTTGAAACATGGTATATATAGTCTATTTCAAAGACTCCAGATGAAGAAAAGTCCTATCACTGAAAACAGTTTCCCTATCAGGGCTACAACAACAAGAGCTGAAAATCTCATGCTTTTCCCCAGCTACCATACAAAAGCATTTTGCCTGAAGACCCTTGGCCAAAATCACTTTCTCACTGGGCAAAGTATTGATAAGTATGACAAAGTTTTTTTACATAGTTAACATGAATGCCACATGACATCTACTACGTTAAAAGATGAGCACAGCAGCAGGGCCTTCCATTCTTAAGGAATTTGCAAGCTTTTCAAACTTGTTTTACAGGCATTACTCAAACAACCTCCCAGCTGAAGTTTCTCTAATGATACTCTTTGTATTGTACCCCAACCGTCAAATTTTTGAACTGGCATCAACATCAGCGAATATACTTACTTGCCAGAGAGGCCAGGTGAGGCTGGATGTGGATCTCCTTGAGCAGCACAGCTGCAGGAAGGTGAATCGTGAGGTCACACCAAGCTTCCTCAGGTAAAAATATGTATGACCATGCAGCAGACCGAGCTCGTCTGTGGGGAGGAGTAGCCTGCAGCAGCACCTCAGCAGGCTGGGCAGTGGGGCTGCTTGAGGTGATTGAACCTTCAAAATAGCACCATTAACATTGATTATTAATGTTTATTAATAAAATCCAGATTAATTTACAACCTGAACTGTGGAAAAACACCTTTTCTTTTTTGTCTCACCTCTTTTATTTTATCAGTAATATCCCATGTTTAATGCTCCCTGCCCAGTTACTTTTCTTTTACTCTGAGACTGTTTTAAATAGGCAGTTTACATATCCACATGCATATGTATGTCCTTGGAATCTGCTAGGGGACAATTGCTACCAAAATTCTAAACTTACTCTCAAGAGTACATGACAAAAACAAACCAAATAGAAAGGTGCAGGTTGAACAGCATGCTTAGAACTTAAACTCAGTTAATTCGCAGTTAACACACTTTAAATACTAAAATAACATAAATTACTTTAAAACCAACTTCTGCAACCCTTTTTCTTTAGAAAGGTTTCACATGAAAACCCTTTTCTAAAAAAGACACCAGAATAAAAAAAACTAATGACATTTGCTCTTTCTTTTTCTACTCCTAGCATAAGTTAATAATGGAGAAGGAAGTTGTAGGCTGTCTTCTTTAACATGTTGTAGGGCATACCAAGACCAGATTTGAGCTGTTCCAAACTACAGGTACTTGGGGTGTTTTACTGTAAAGTAGCTATAGCCTGACCCCACAACTGAAATGTCTAGCAGTAGCTGGACATTTTAATTTTGATAAACTTTCATCCCAAAATGAATTTGGCTCATCTCAGAAAATAACCCAGTGATAAGAATCAGAATGTACTACAGAGACTACTAAATGATGGGAATTAGAATATACTAAGTGAGGGCAACCAGAAGGTTAATTTCAAAAGCACACTCCTAATTGAAAGTTTAATATTAAGAGAGATACCCTCATAGCAGAACATCAAGAACTGCAGCACTTTGTAAGCTGGAAGAAAAGGTAGGAAAGAACCTACCACCACATACGCTTAGGATTTTTACCATTTAAGGTAATAAAGAATGAACATTTGCAGGATTCCTAAATTTACCATTTAGAAATTTGTGAAGAGCAAAGTAGATTTCCAGTGGTGCCTATTCTGTCAAATAAACCTCTTTTTACTGTCTTTTGTAATGCCATTGTTTTTGATACTCTTAAATTTGAATCACAGGACTGAATGCATTCCTTTCTCATTCAATAATCTCTGCAGATATTTCAAAATTAATCCCCTCTTGTCAGTGAGGCAAAGTGTATGAATACATTCAAGGGCCGCACCAGGCTAGTGGGCAGTGACAGAAAATATAGACACTAGTACGGAAAAGGAAAGCCTTTGTAAGATATTACAGTACCGCTACCTCTTAAAACACACACATTTTACTTAACTGGCAGGCACTGTATTGATATAAAAACAGCATTGCAATTCCAACAAACCCTCATGCAGGCAACATGAGAGCAGCCAGAAGCAGATATGAGAGCACCATCAGCAATATCAGCCTTATGCTCCAGCTTCTCCTGCTCTGCTTCGCAGAGCTCAGGCTCATTCTCTGTCATCCCACCATGCCATTTAACTCCACCATGCCAATTAACTCCATCAAAATTGATCTGCTTAAAATGAAATTACTGAGTCTTAGTGTGTCTAAGGCAGATGGCAGGCTAGAATCAGGCATCCCCTGAGCTAGGGGCTCACCTTTGATGCATGACTTCATCAGACACAGATCACTCCCTCTCCTCCCATGTCCACGTGAGGTCATATTACCTGTGGTGGAGGGGTCTGACCTCATCCCTCAACATTACCTTGAAACACCAGCAACCCCTCTGATAAGAAGATTTAGTAGTATTGGAAAATTGGACACTACTGTATTACTTTCTGTTAAGAACTCGATACACATTCAAATAACCAGGAGACATTAATCTAAGAGAAAGAAGCATTACTCACCCAAAGGCGCAAAATTGTGAATTCCTTCTGCATTATCAGGCTCAGAAGCGAGCACTCTGGCTTTCAAACTGCTATCTGTTGCTTTGGTGGGACCAGAGTCCAGGAATTTCATAATAGTTGAAACCATGCTTCTTGCTGTGTTAACAATAGCTCTTGTGCTTGTTACCATGTTGTTACAGATAAGTTGAACACCACCTGTGTATAATGTAGGCAGAGAGAAAAAAATATTGCTCAGAAAAACGCAACAGATTCCACATAAACAAAGGCCTATTTAGTAAATTGGCCCATGTAGACACATATATGTATTCTTTAAGTGCCAAAAAAATTGAAACATAACTTTTTATTTGATGTGGCTGAAAAATAAGACATTCTTACCCATATCATGGAAAGCCTTCAGTGCCTCACTTGTATCCAACACTCGTAAAATGAACCAGAGAAGTGGCTCAGATAACTGACATGTGGCAAGAGAACCCTAGAAGAAAATCAGTTCAGAAATACAAGGTTTCATACAAAAGCAGTACAGTAGAAATTCAAATAACAGCTCTCAGCCTCCCCTTTCAGTAGACAAAACTACCAGGGAAGAAATGCCAGCACAGCTGACCTCTCTGCCACCATATACAATACCATGTTCCACATGGTTAAATTCCTTACAGAGGAAAAGTTTTTGGGGTACGGAAAAGCTCAAATACAGGGGGTGAGCATTTTCAGGGAAATAAGAGTACTGAGCATTAAAATAGCCACAATAAATGTGCTTCTCACTTGCACATAATAAAATATCTGTCCCATCTTTAAGCCTTTAGTCAGGAATCTAAACAGGAATGTCAAAATGTCATTAGAGAAAACTCTCTCTCTCCCTCTACCATGGGCGACAGAGAAAGGCTTCCTAACTTCAGCACCCAAATGAAGCAAGGTTGTAAAAATGTTAACATTTCTTTTACATAGCAATACTTTAGTTTTCTGACCTTATTACTGATTACAGAATCAACTACTTTGAAGCACATCAAGCTTAAGGGAACTTACCTGCCTTCCCATGTACCCACAGGCCATGTAGGTAAGAATAGGCTGAAGCATCACTTGAACTGTTGTTGCTTTCTTACTAAGTGTTGTCAGGATAGTGAACAACCCATCTCCAACTGATATTGCATCTAAGCCACCATGGAAGTTCTCATGCTTAGTCAGATGTAAGCCACTCGCACCTGAATGAAAACAGTTCAAAGATCACAAACTGAGACCTAACAAACCGTTAACAGCACATAAGAGAACTCAAGGATATTCAAATATTCACATGGATTTTACAAAGTACAAATGGACCAGTTTTCAGGACCACAGGACTTAAAATTAGTGTTCCTAGATATATACATATATATGTATAGGAAGACTTTACCCAGGTAGTCAAGAAATTTAAATCAAATCAGCCCATAAAAATGAGTGTAATTAGTGAAGGAAATAGGGTAACTACAAGGATTGGAATCACTCCTAGCTAGAAGCAAATGACATTTAAGATTTTTTTCAGATAATCATGAAGTGCCCTTGTGCTGCCAAAAACCTCCCCAAACATTTAACACATGTATTTCTATCAGAAATACCTCTCCTGGAATTCTGCTTCTCACTATTAAAGCTCAGGATTTATTCATGACAATTTTCTGACTAAAAATTATCAGCAATATTGACTACACATTGCTGAGATTACAGACAGAAAACAAAATAAGAGTCTTGCCATGGAAGAGATTACTTCCATAAATTCAACTGTCTTATAAATCATATGACATTGATCTGGAAGAACTGTTAAAAGTGATCTTAGAATTCTAAGATCAACCATAAGTAAGACAACCATAGAGTAATCCCATTCCATTTAGAGAAATGGAAGTTGTACTAACAAATGCTAATAAAAATTGTTGTGCTCAAGTGATCTTTGGAGCATGCCTCAATGAAACATTTTGGTAAGAGAATTGCCAGGTGTAGTACTTTGGCTGCCTTTAAACTGTCAAGAGAGCAAATATTGATAAGCAGTGCACGCAGAGCAACAAATAAAGCAATCCTAAGACCCAGCCTCTGTCCAGTCTAGGAGAGTTAAACTGAACAAAGATAGAGCTGAAGTTAAGGAAGCTGGATTTACTGTGAGGGAGTACCTTCAGATGAGGACAAGATAGGACAGGAGGTGAATACTGTTATTTGTATGATTTTCACAGTTTGTCAATTAGAAAGCATAAAACCATAATGAAACACACAATGGTCATAAAAAGAAAAACAGAAAGAAAAATATTTAAAATTCATGTGACAAGTGAATTACTCAGGGTCATCCTGGATCCTGACCAACTGGCTTGCCAGATGCAGTAAATTAACACTATTAACATAAATTTTGACATCAGAGCCGCTGCCTGTCAGTAACATTTGCAGACATCTTCTTGCTAACCTATCCTGGTAGCACCTTTCCATTCTGCATTAGTTATTACATGTTTACTACTATACGCTGATAACTGATTTTTGAATCCTCTGTAACCCTGGCTGTAGTCTTGCAAAATGTTTTGTTCACAGAAATTGTCTGGAGAGAGCTTAATGTAGTTAGTTTCTCTTGAACGAACTAAACCCACAATTAATAGCTATGTTACATCTTCCCAAAATACAATGGACAGATTATTTTCAATAACCTGTATTTAAAACCCTTTGGAAGAACAATCAATTGAAGGGATCAG
This sequence comes from Parus major, assembly GCF_001522545.3. Classification (NCBI taxonomy): domain Eukaryota; kingdom Metazoa; phylum Chordata; class Aves; order Passeriformes; family Paridae; genus Parus; species Parus major. Next base: position 35,787,690 of record NC_031770.1, on the reverse strand, counting down.
CTGGCCCAGAACCCTAATTTCAATGGAAAACAGTTCGAAAAAACTATCTTTCCAAACTGTCCTTAAAAAATGCAAAACAACTGCTGGACAAAAATCAGTGGTTTAGAAAGACATCAAAGTTGAGGAGATTATCTGAATTTCAGTACACATACTCAGAACAAACCACCATTCCCAGAACAAGATACTTTCAGTGTTCATAGTGTATTTGCAATATGACATCAACTATGCAAAGTGATGAAGGAGATCCTCTGGAATTAATTTCAGAGTGGTTCCAACAGCACAGTCCAGGCTTGTCAAACCCTGCCTCATGTTTAATTTGACTACTAGAGATAGCTAACTTTTCCTCAACTGCTTTCATGCTGAAATAAATCACTGGTCTCATATTCATGGGGGCTCGCTGAACAAGTAACTGTTTCCTGATAATAGCGTTGGTTAAGTTTTGTATCTGCTTAAAAGAGGCAGCACAGAAAAGGCCAGAGCAATTTGCTTCAAAGCAAGAGAATCAATATAAAGAGAACAAAATTTTACAACTATTACTCAATCTGAAATTGAGTGCAGGTCTTTGTCTGTCCTCCTGCAAAGTATTTTGCACATGCAGAAATCCTTGGTATTTCAGCCAGTGGTTTAACTTGTGCAAATAAATTCTACGCTACCATCACAGCACACAAGTAAGTCACAAACACAGGTATTTTCTCTGAGAAAATGCACCTCAGATGAATGTCTGACAAACAGCAGTTTTGCTTCCTAAGCGTCACTAGTTCATAGCAGGAAGATCCCACCCACAAATATATGGCTGCAACACATGGAACATGATGCTAATGCAATTTCTGGTAAAACAGAGGAAAATTTAGGTATTCTATGAAAGGGACATAATTATAATTTGTATTTTCCAAAAGTGGTTTAAAAAAAGGAAAATCATCCAATACATAGCAAAAAACTTAGGTAACGTGTCTTGTACAAACTGAAGACACATCCTAATTCATGCATAGCGGCATGTCATGGCCACAGACTGAAATACAGGAAATTCCACTTAAACATAAGAAAAAGGCTTTCCTACTTTAAGAACGATTGAATATTATAAAAGGTTGCCCATAGTTGTGGAGTTCCCACCCCTGAGGAATTAAAAACCCAGCTGAACCAAGGTACTGAGCAACCCGCTCTCAATTGAGACAGGCTCTGAGTTTGTGCAGGAAGGCTGGACTAGACCATCTCCAGAGGTCCCGTAACATTAGGCATTCTGAGATTCAGCAAATTCAAATGCCAAACACATTACTGTTTGGTTTCAACTACTGTGTCCCACCTCCTGTCAGGGTTTTTTTCCATGCATCTGTTCCCCCTTACCTTTATCTCTCTTTTTTCCTGTCATTTCTGTAACGCATTCTTTCACATCCACACCCAGCTTATGAGATTGCATAAGTTTTAAATGTTTCACCGCCCAAAAGACCTTCCACGTTACTCAGAAAACACCTACCAATAATCATGGCCATGGCGCTGCTGTTACACTGGCCAAGTGCAGACAAAATCTGGCTCATAATTTGTTGGTTGGCCAACACCAAGTCAGCCACATATGCAGTTGATCCTTGAGTATTAGGGTTGCTTCCATTGCCATCTTTGCCTCCTGAAACCTTTTCCTCATCAGACACACTGTCTGTAGTACTGCTTGCCACTGGAACACGGGCACTGTATTCTCGGTTACTGGAAAGTGGCAGTTGAACTAAAATGTTTATCAGCTTTAATAAATCAAACATGAGTTGATCCCTTGTCATTTCTCCACAAACTGCTTTGGCATCACCTGGACGGATAATATTGGCAAAAAGTCCTCCAAAACATGCTCTAGCACCCACAGAGCTGTCTGAGCCACTGCGAGACATTACTTTGTCTGAACACGTAATGTAATGATGCACAAGAAAGGTTATGGACTCAATTACTGCAGAAATAGTGCTAACTGATACAACTTCAAAATTCTGTTCCAGGGTGAATTCCAAGAGTTTCACTTGAGCATCCAATGGTCCCTGGCCTGTCTGGAAAGCACCCCTGAAAGAAAAAAAAAGAGAGAGAGAAAAAAAAAAAGAAGAAAGATATATTACAAGTTATACAGGCTGTTTGAGTGCAGTCTTTTCCCTTGATTTTTAAGAATCAAAAAGCATTACCAGAGTTTTGATAAAGAAAAATCCAGCTATTTTCAGAAATGCATGCAGCAAAATTTAATCTTTTACCCACATCAAGCTTCTGCAATTTTTTAATATACTCTTCATTAAACAGCCTGCAGAACCTGCTCATGCCACCACCTTCCTGATACCACTAAGGACTAAGAGGTTAACTTTGAAAAAGCCTAGGATTCATCCTTTTTTTTTTTTTTTAATTCTGTTAATTTTGTAGGTAAAGACTTGGAACAGTCTATATATAGACTGAACATTCCTGTTAAGTTCTTGGTGAACAGTTTCCTACTTTTTTAAGAAAATCTCATGGAAAGCAGTCAGATAATACTTCAATATCATGAAGATTATTTAGTTACTAACTCCCCACCGAGAGTTAAAAAGAATGGTCAGGTTTTACCTATCTAGATATTAAATATACATAAGACCATGAGAAGATACTCAAAATATCACAGGCTGGTGTTTGTAGGTTGACTGCTTGAATGATTTCTCCTACGAATAAGTTTATCAATTGCTTTTGCACATATAGTGGTGAATTACAAAAAGAACCTTTTGAAAGGTTATTAAAAAATAAAACTTGTATTAGTTGCTGAATTTTCACATACTTCTCTGTTTCTTTTCACATTGATTAATCTTATTCTAACTTTTAAAATTAAATACAGAACTAAACAGATTATAGAAACAGCTCTGAAAAAAATATTTGGAATTTAATAATTCTAACAGTAAAATACTGCTTTTCTTTACAATTAATATTATGATCACACACGGTACAATTCAGTAATTACCTGTGTTCTTAGAAATAACCACCTAAATCCCTTCCTGGTGCTTTGCTCCCATTTCACAGCATTTCACAAAAAAACCCAAACTTGTTTCAAAAACTACCCTTCCAGTGGTCTCATTAGCTTATTTTAAACAAAGCTGGCATGCAGACACACACACTCCAAGATTCACTGTGAATTAATGTTTTTATTGTATTATGACATGTCTTAAAGAAATCACTGATCATCAATATAACCTGGTAAACATCACTCCAATAATTTAAGTTACAAAGGCAAAATCTCTTGGAGAAGGCAGAAACCATTTTCTGTAAGATTAAAGAATAGATAACACCAAAGTGCCACCTACTGGGAACCCAGAACTGAGGAAGCTCATCCCTAATTTTACGAAGCCTTTGTCTGGAGATAAGCAGAACATCAATACCAGAAAGAAATGCTTCCTACTGTACCTCAGACTAAACAATTGCCATATTTTCAGTGTACCACTGGAGACGGAGTCTTGTGCCCCTTGGCCTTGCCTTGAGAAAACAGAACTATGAAAGACTAGCCGTCAGCTCTTATCTCTCCCCTGGCCAGATGCACTTCTCTACACTAGTGGGCAGCAATAGGCCTCAGGAGAGTGGGACAAAGGATGTTTTCCACTGTTGTGTGGAGAGAAAAAAGTCACCAAAGATAAATTGATAAAAATGTATATTGCATATATAGAATTATGCATTTTCATAATTCATCCTACCATGTGAGAAAAGCCTTCTGTACTATTTTCACAACCTATGAATAATTGCTTGAATCTTTCATTAATTCAGACCTCTCAGAATAGTTTTTTAAATAGCTAGGCTCATCAACGGTGTCCTTACTTTAGGGAATTACTTCAACAAGGTTTACATCTTAGCTTTAAATAAAATCAGTCCAAAATTTTAGTGCCTCTTTTGACAGTCCCTCACATAGACAGCTGTGTGTGAATTCCCCTTCCCATGCGCAGGAGCAGCCCAGATCCTGCTGGTAGTGCTGCAGCAACAAAGACAATTTCCATTATCACGTAACTTGACAGTATGACAAGGCACATACACATCTGAGTTATGATACACAATCACACAGATTTTATAGAAAATGAGAGTATGAAAGAAAACAAAAATGTAAGATTTACCTTTCTGTTGAAAGTATATGTATTAATTTCAATAAAAATTCACTGAACATCTGAGGACAAGTTGAAGAAAGGTGCACTTGTAATCGAGTAAGAAATTCTTGCATAGCTTGTGTTGCTGTTGGCCCAACCTAGAAGAAAAGACATTTTAGGAAGTATTACATATAACTGAAATGCCTTCAAGAACATTAACATCTTCTAAGTAGAACAGGAAAGTATTGCACAGTATTGCTTTCTGAAAAATTTTACAGCATTTTTACAGAAATAATGTGTATCCATTTATATTACATGTTTTTCTATTATTAATCATAAGTTAAAAACAAGAATTTTTTTTTTGTCTAAGACTTGTTTTTCAGCTTGAGACTCTCTTTTCAGTAATGCAAACTATATCCCATACAGAATCCACTTCTGAGCTAATCTGAATGTTCTTTCACAAACTACATACTTAAGTGAGTACTTTAATGACACTGTGCAGTGTTAAAGTTTTGGAAATGACTATGTATTTTCTTGAAAATTTGCTGGGAAAAAAACCCTCTGGAACTACCAGGGATTTTTTTAAAACACTGTTCGTAGATATTTCAAAGATTGAAAAAAGCTAGAAAACATTAACTGAAATTAGGGGGTAGTAGATACCAAATTAATTCAGAAATAGGCAGAAAATGAAAGTGTAATTTTAAATTCATTATTTTTAAATATTAAAACTTAATCTTTATTGGCATTTTTATCCCAACCCAACAGGATTTTGGGAACGTAACTGAATGGAAAACTCCATTCATATATGGCATCCACCTCTCCCTGTGGCAAGTCTCCAGAGAGTTGTGAAAACATACCAGCATTACTGAGAGTATATCAACAACATGAACTTCCCTATGGCTGCTCATCGGAAACAACTAAGACTCTAACTTGGAAGAAGAAACAAGGATTCATTATGAATGAACATGTATTTCTGTGAAGTGTCTTGAAATCCTATTGCAGAATGCTCTTCTCTTATTTTAATTGCTCATTACCTGTGGACTGTGTTGATTTGTTCCATGAGGGTTAGTGCCAGAAAGAAATTTCACCAACACATGAATTAGGTTGGGATCTGACACCAACAATTGGGCAGTACTTTCCTGAGCTCCAATGGCACTGCTTGGACCAGCTTAAAAATAAAGACATAATATTACATGCGTAATCTTAAACATTAAGCGTAAATCAAATCAATCACTTATTGTGCAAATCCCTTATATTTATTTCATGGTATGGAAATATTCTCCTCTAAATCAGCTACCAAAACCTTCTTATTCTGGACTACAATTCTGAGTTTTCCAGTAAGTACAGATACAAAGCCCCAAAACCATCCAATCAGTGTTCCAAGCTTGCCAAGGCAATATTCCTGAAAATAGAGATTAATTTTGTAGGTGCAATACATACAGATGTTTTTAATTTCTCTCTTTTTGTTAGTCCAACGCTTCAGTAAGGTTCAAACGCATTTTTTAATTTGCCAGACAGAGACGAAGTGTTCTGTTACCTTGTAAACAATCACAGTATTTTTGTTCTTGGCACATGCAAAGACTTCTCAGAATAAAACTGTAGGGAGCTTAACAGATAAGAACTCTGAAGACTGGAATTTGAATTAAAATACACCCTTCAGTGATCAAACAAATGAGCTTCACTGAATGTGAAGTCTTATTCTTGCAGTAGTAGTATACTGAATCAGTTCAAAACACTGAATAAAGCATGATATGAAACAGATCCTGCAGAAGTGGGACAATGCTTTTTGATAAATGCCATCATGCCAATGTTCTCCCTTTCACGACTGGCACAGGTGTACAACTCCTCCCTGGGGGAGTTATAGAGACATTCACACAGAAGCCTGAAGGTGTTCATCTCTTCTGATAAGGTGTAACTGACTCAACTACACTGATTTTAACACGACGCCTGTCATGTCTTAGGTGGTGTCAAACCATCAAAGACCCCCAAAGTGCCCCCAGACTCATTTATGGGGCCTTCCACCATAAGACTGTGCATGATCTCATGCTGCATCAGATAGTGCAGAACTCTCCCCCAGTGGGGGTACCTGGGCATTCCCACCTGAACTTGAATGTGCATTAACCCATTGAGCTCTATTTCCTAGGCTTCCCCCACCCTGGATGGATCAAAACTGTGACCATCAATTCCACCAATGGAACTCTAAATTGCAAAAATCAAATCTTGTCTCTGGATCCACAGGTGGCGATACCTTTCCTCTCCCCAATCTACTCCTACATTTTCTTTTTTTCCCTTATATGTTTTTCCTAAGTGATATCTTTATATTTCTGGTTTCATTTTTACAGATAAGAACTGTAACAGCTATATACCTCCTCTTCATTACAACCAAATTTTTCTAAAAATAAACCTGCCATGCAGGTTTATTTTAGATACATATGTACATCTCTCTCTCACCATTTATATATACATATATATAAATGAACACTGATCACTCAGTAGTGTTGTTTCACTCTAATCCACCCTAAGGGATCAATTAACAAGAACTTGTGACCCAGCCTTTTAGGGACAGGTCATGACACTTGCATCTCCAACCGTTCCCAACACAACTCCAACTCAACAGGCCTACATACAAAAAATGCACAACCACATTCATATGCTCAAGTGCCTGCCATGAACCACAGGGGTTGCTTCCAAGGAGGTTTTTATTCCCCTGCTGATCTCAGGCAACTACCAAAGAAACTCTTGCAAACATGCAGCTGCCTGTCAGTGTCAGAGAAGAACACTGAGCCTCATAACACTTGAAGACATTCATATATGATCCCAGTGATGCACATTACATAAATTTTGGAAATTTTTGCCAGTCTACAGATACAAACTGAAGAGTTGACAGTCCATGTGCTTGCTAACTGAAAGCAGTTATACCAGAAATTAGGCCATGTTCTATTCTCAAATACTAAGAGTCAAGTCTAAGTTTGTGCATAATAGGTCTCTTTCATTAGTTTTTTGCAACTCTACTTCCTCACCTGACAGCAAAAATTTCAGATTTTTGTGAGACTGATCTCTAAATAACCTCACAGAAAGGGGAAAAAGTATAAATTTTAAGAATGAAGTGCATCTTAAAGTCAATGAAATGAAAGTCATTTGAAATGGCAAATTAAAGAAAAACAATTCATAAGCAACTTTTAGAAACTGCTTCCTTTAATTTCTATCAGTCTTGTGGCAAAATCTCATTCACAAAGTGAGATTATTTCTAGTGCACTATGGAGCAACATAGAGAATGTGAGATCTACTGGTATGCATAGGGAAATGAAATGTCTGGATTTCTATTTTAGTAGATTCAGCTGCTAGGGGATTATTTTCAGATAGCTTAATCTAACCAGTGACTGGTATCTGCATATTTACAAAAATATTCCTACTCTGTCAGAAAAACTTAAGTCTCATTCATAGTAATTTAATCATTTGTCTCTGCGGCTTCTCGTACTACAAAACTAATTCCCAAGGATCATTAGCTAGTCCCAAAATGTTGTGTTGGAAGACAATGATGACTTACTTACAATGACATTTTCTTTTACTATAAGGGTTTCTATTTCCCATGGCAGAAGCAATTCAAGAAGCTCACTCTTGAAAAGGCCAGAGTTAAGGGAGAACAAAAGTATATATATTACAAAAGGAATATTCTGGAAGTCTTTTGATGGAATCAACACTCACTTGTACATCATTAAAACTGTCAACATAAGAAAACTAACCAAACTTACCATTAAGCTGCATATTTGTCATGAGCGTTAGGCTGTGAAGCACAAGGCACCATGTCCGGAGTAAAGTATTAGGATACCATGCCAGAACTGACAGGAAGCTAGTTACTGAAGCTGTCAAGAAACACAGTTTTTTCCAAGTTTTAATCTTCAAGGTTTCAATACATTTCTATATTTTACTGTAAGGTGCTATGCTGATTATTGTTATTAATATTATTGTTCCTGACATTCGTTTCATTTTGCCAACCACTGGCAAATTGCAGGAAATTAGGAAAAGAAACCCTACCAATACTTCACAGAACCTTCTACAGTGTGCAGAGTCCCTGACATCTCAAAGAAAACGATGCAAAGAAACTGGTTTTAAATGTTCTCATGCAAGTCAGTGTAACGGGTTCATTATATCAGGCATTAACATTTTGGATTACCACCATTTGGATTATCAAGATAGAACAAACTTTCTTAATTATATAGTATAACATATTGCAAGAAAAAAAAATTCAGCATGTCTTCATATTAGATTAGTAGTTAACAGTAATGGAGCTTTCCCATTCTGCTGACCCCTTCATTGAGGGAGCAATCATAGAATGGTATAAAGGAGATGAAATTCAACAGAAAAGTGCATACAGTTGCACTGTTCATATCAGACTAAAAAGTATATTTTAATGAGTCCTCTTGAGAATAATTATCAGTTAAGAACCACAAATTTTACCATTTAATTTCTAATAAACTTTATAAAAATTGAACGAATCAATTCTCAGTTACACACTAGCAATGTATTTTTCACTTCAAGAAGGAAATGAGACCAAAAGTTCTTTAATAAGAACAGAGAAATTCTCTCAACACTGTTCTTATCAAAAATACCTACTGCAATACTTTTTGCTTATTAGCAAAAATTGAGTATTAAAAAGAAAAACAACCCCAAACTTATTTTCCATATTTAATGTATTTTACCTTGGTTCAGGGAAACAACAGGTATTCGGTTAGCATTATAAAGGAAAATATCAGCACCACTATCTTTACTTCCAGAGGAGCTCGAATTCAGGCTTAATGTGAGCCACAGCTGCAACAGAGATTCAAGCTGAAAGAAAGAGAAACAAACCCAACTATGAGACCAAAATTCATAACTCCAGAGCATCAAAGTTTTAATTTTAAAAGCCTGATCTACATTCTCAGCTGCTAATACTGTTCCACTGCACACACATGCTCTCTCCTTTACTGGATTTAAAAATTCTGCTAAACATAATATTCAAGGCAAATTCAGCCTAGCTAACAAATGCTTTTGCTATTGCTTCTGTAATTGATTTCTTCCAAATAGCTTCTCTTAAGAAGTTACTTCAAACTTGTGTTAAGAAAATACAGCTTTACACTCTATTCAGAAATACCTTTATCATAACCTTATACCTGTGACCTGTACAGGCTTACAGGTTTGCATGGAAGCTTTTGGAATGCTATTAAAATGATGTTTCCCCATCAACCAAACTTATTTAGAAGGCCCATTTATTTAATGAGAAACCTCAGAGAGAATGATGTTTTCTCTGAGTAATTCCCCTGAGGAAAATAGCTCTTTAGATATTCTGGGGAAGCATCAAGGATGTTTACACAAGAAACTGTATTTGGATGAGGTATTTAAAGAACAACTGAGGGATGGAGTCAACCAATCTATCAAAATATCAAGAGGCAGGCAGCCATCTAATCATTACAGCATGCATGGCATTCCTTTGTATGAATCAAGAAAAGCATTGCTAAAGCAATGTCTTTTCAAAAAGCAAACTTTTACATTTGCTATTAACATATAGGATCATTGGATAATTCAGAAGGAACCTTTGCAAGTTATCCAATCCAATCTGCTCAAAGAAATGCCAAAGAAGATAGACTTGGACGCTTGGGGATTTATTCAACTGGGTTTTCCACAAGTCTCAATTTGTCATCAAGTGTAATTGAAGAGACATTTTTCATCAATAAGCAAACAATTATCATTCAGTGGACATACAAACTTGTTTTTACATATGAAAATGTATACCAGTTTCCCACTATAACAAGCAGTGTCCTGTTTGACAAACGCTTTCAGCACCTTGTTTATTACATTATTGGTACTGATGTCCATGACATATTCATAAGTGATAAAGCACCTAACATAACAGATTACTTGAATCCTAAGTAGCAAGAAGTAGAGGAAACAACTGTCAAATTTAGAGATAATTACTATCAGAACATCTAAATTTCAAAATTCTCTACCTGAACATGGTGGACTTGTAGCATGGAAAAGAGTTTGTTGAAGCATGTGCTCAGCATAGGTATAGATGACAACTGCACAATCAGCTGGGCATTTTGGTTAGCAGCATGTAATCCCCTCAGCAATGAATCATCTGTGCCACTGGGAGACTGTGTCACTAGAAAACAAAACAGGGTACCATCGCTTCATGAATTACTTTGAAAAGTTGACAGAAGTGATTTCATACTTATTTCCTTGCATTTTATATTTAAGTCAAATACACTTCTTTATAAATTAGAAGAACATATTCAACATAGCATTCAGTTGAATTGGACTACTGACTACCATAGGAGTGGCATCCTTGAATATCTGACATTTCCATCTTCACAAAAACTTTGGAACTGAGTCCACACTGCTACTACAGCAGTGTCCTGGTAACACAATGGTAAGACAAACAATTGGAACATCTCCTTCATGCATTACAGTACAATTGTTGCAGATAATAATGAACTTCCAGAGAATAAAGTCTGAAGATGTCACTAAACTTACTGCATTCACTACATACTCAACCAAGGACTGCATGCACATTAAGGTATCCAGAGGGCTGCAAAGAAACACATTTTAACGAGATGTGCAGCACAAATCACTGAAAAAAGGTTCCAAAGTAAAACACTCTGTGTTTTTGTAACATAAAGCTCACTGAACAGATGAGTTCAAAATTGTATTCAAGTATTTTTATTTCTTCACTTAGTAGGTGTAACTGTCAAATGCTCTCTAGCTTTCAAACCCTAGGAATGAAGCTACACAGGAAGCTTAATGTTCAGTTGCACTTAGATGTAAAAATGAAAACTTTCCCTCCTTTGTAGCATAATCCACATGCATAGTTGACTGTTTCACAAAACATCTTAAAGACAGGCATGTAAGTTATTCAAAAATCTGAATAAAGAACTATCTCTGAAGTTCAGCCTAATAAGAAAATTCAAGCAAAATGTAACTTTTTCTAAGCTACCATGTGACTGCAGAAAACACTACAAATTTCAAATTCAAATTTTATGATCATTATATGAAGAGAATGATTTGACAACATGTAGTTACATGTAGGAGATGTGTTTGTTAATGCTTGTAAAATGGAATCAGCCTCCAGTGTGGACATCATTTTCAGCATCAGCTCAGCCTGCTGCTCAAGTCCAACTTCGAGACGTGCATCTAAAGCTACAGAAGGCAACAAAAAAGGTAAATCTGAGTTATATCAAGGACATACATAATTACAGAACCACAGAATATTTAGAATTGGAGGGGACCCACAAGGATCACCACATCCAACTCCAAAGAGAATAGCCCGTAGGGGGATTGGACCCACAACCTTGGTGTTATCACGACCAAGCTCTGAACAACTGAGCTAATCTCGCCTTTAATTTGTTCCTCTTTCTATATTATTCTTACAGACCTGAAACATGTAATTATGAAAACACAGTATTTCTGTGAAAAACACCCATATTTCTTTCCACACTCCCTTTACTATCACACATGGCAATCTGCATATGTTCAAGTCATTTCTTCCTAAGGCAATAGCTCTCAAATGAGAACCAAAAAGTTGTTTTTCCCAGTGTGGCAGAAGAAAGCTCTATCACCCAGTTCAGTAGTACTCCTACAAATGAAACAAGTGTGCCACTTCACTCCTTTGGGGTAGAGCCAACTAGAAAAGAGCTTCCAAAATTTCTTGAGAAAACAGGAAAGATTTAGAACTGCCTACAAGTGCATTCCAAAATGTTTAGAAAATGAGATTTTCTGCTATGTTGGGCTTTTTTAAATGTAGCTTTCACATTATAGTCTCTCAGTTACCACAGGGAAAAAAAATGTGGCATATATAAAATGCAATTATTTCACCTTAAAATACATAGATATTGCTATAATAATTTCTTGTCCTAAGGTGTCAAATACAGTATTACAGAAAAGAGACCCCAAAGAGAACTTTAATTCATTGCTTACCTTGAGAGACTGATATGCTGACAGTTTGTGATCCATTTTTCTCTGTAGTTACAGGTGGTTTTGCAACTGGAATTCCAACACCACCAATGTAAGGATTGTAATTGTAGGTGCCATATTCAGCACCCCAGTAATCGTACCAGGTGCTGCTTATAGGCTTAAAAAACAAACAAAAAACCAAGGAAAAACAATAAACAGCAAATCTTTACATTGCCTAAAGTTTTAAATTACTAACAGCAAAATTTGAAGTTAATGAAAATTAAAACCAGAAGATCGGTTCCAATAGCTTTAGAAAATTGTTTCAATTCTTATTGCAGTATAAGCTACTGAATCCTTAGCAATTGTCAAAATCCAGCAATGTAGTTAGCTTCCTCAAATATTCAAGAAGACGATTTGAAAATGTTTTCATCAATTTTTCTTCACACATTTGTACCATATTGTAAATTTGGGAGTATTACACAGATATTCTGAGGAGCTCTCAAGACAGAATACTATACTATTAACTGCACTAATTAAGTACCTTGAAACCTCAGTGAGGCTCAGAAGAAGAAACAGTTGAGTAATCACTACTTGTGTCATAATTTAAGACACTAAGAAAGCATATGGGTCACAAGGAAAAAAAGTAATATCACACTGTATAAAGGCAATTTGTATATGCTGGTCTTTTTAATGGTAAGATCCAATATCAACTGTCATTTTCAAGATATGGAAGCAATTATTAGAAGTATTAAGAATGAAGCAGTAGTTTTATGGCTGCTTTTTGGTAGACATCAAAGCAGGTAATAAGACAATTAAGGTATCTTGGATAAAGCTGACTAAAGAGTACCGTCACATAACATGATAGGAGACTAAAGAAGACAGGAAACGATCAGTAACACAAATTCAGCAGTAGTTATAATTTTTGGCAGCAGAATGAGATTTAAGGAAAAAAATCTCTAAATGATAGGTAATAGGTGGAAGGATATATGAGGGACTACAGAAAAAAAATTCCGTGTTTTCTGAGCAACTGGTGAGACAGATCATTTAGGTTAATTCAAACAAGAGGTTTAAGTCAATAGTCAGAGTCATGGAAAAACTCCAAATGTCTTCCTTCTAAACAAAGAGACTCAATATTTAACTATAAACAGCGTATTTCTTTAAAATCTAAATACTTCTGGTTTTTCACATACATTGACAATATTGTAATTGTACAACGTGTATGTTTAGCCTTCATTTTAACTATAAAAGTACTTAGTAATTTTCTTGTCCCTCAGTAAAGTAAATTTTGAAGTGAAGCTGCTTCTCTTTATAGTCTGAAGCCAATATGAGCACAAGCTACTGCCTTCCTTTTTTAAATACAATATTAACAATATAAACTCATCTTCAGATCAGTCACAGAAATGGTGCTCTATTCTTAAAAAAAAGGACAAGACAAGTATTTTTCTACTATGCTTTTGTTGTCTTTAACACCTGCTAAAGTGTGAGTAAACTCAGAACCTCTTGTTTACACCAGTACCTTCATGCAAAAGCAAAATATTTTGTGGTCAACTGAGATACGAAAATTAATATTCTTGCCTGTCATTCCACATTAAACATTATAAAAAACTAGCAGCAGGTTTAAGACATCAAATTCTACTACTGAAGAACTGTAAGAGAGTAAGGATTCTTCTATCTCACATGTAAAGGTTATCCTGAAAATTTAGGTGTGACATACCTTGAAGACTTTGGCTGCAAGGGGATCCTTCTCCAAATCAATATCTAAAGGATCAATATCAACTTCCATCAGGTCTTGCAGCAATTCAAGATCAATGTCCTTATCTTTTTCCAATGATGACAAGGGTGGGGCACCTTGAATCATTAAAAGAGTATTAACTCTAGCAAGCAAAAATTATAAAACAAGGATGTAAAAAGTTAAAATATGCAATCAAGTTGTCTTTTTAAAAATAATAGGAAAAATAAGAATTTTTTACTAGTCAGATGTAAAACTAACTTGAAGAATTACTCAATCTGCCTATATTATCAGAAACTATTTATGCTATCACCAAAAAGTCTTTTACTGATACCTTAATAGGTGAGTAAACTTTTCTTATTCTTTTCAATAAATACACAGATACAAAATTATGGAATAATTTACCTGTGATGTCATGTGTCAAAGGCTCATCTATGGTTTCCACTAACTGCACTGTGGACTGCTGGAGAGAGTCATCAGAATCTCCAGCTGAAGCTCCAGCATCTTCTCCCAAACCACTCTCTTCCATAGCTTCAGCTGCTATAGGTGCCAACAACTCTCCTAGGTATTAAATTTAGTAGACAAGTTCATTTCAAGCTTTATTCCCATTACAAATTAACATCCTAGTGTCTATGCCAACTGTCATTTTTTCATCTAACCCTAAATTCTCTGGGGGCTATTTCCTCAAGGGGAAGAGCTCTGAATAATTTTCAAATAATCAGGGTCACATAAAAATGAGCTTTTCAATGCACAAGTCACTCCAATTGCAACTCTAAATCACATTTTTACACACTAATCTAAATGTTATTATTTCCTTGGGGTTTATTATTGTAATTTGTATTGTATCAGCAGATTCTAACATAGTGAAAACCCCACCTCCAAAATACTAAATGAAGAAAGATTCAAGTGCAAGATATCTTCTGAAGAATATGAACTTAAAACAAACCTGCTAGAATATCCTGTAGCATACAAGTCAGAGAATACTGAGCCCATGCTCCTCCCCAAGAGATGTCTCCTCTGTTGAAGTCAGTTCCAACAAGAAGCAGCAATAATCGTTCTAATTGAGTCTCATTTACAATCTCGCATAAATGAATTGTTGGTCTTGTAGCATTTGCAATTCTAGCAAGAACCTATTAAAAAAGAAGAAAGTTAAATATATGCCTATTCATGGTTAGCCCTATGAAAGTATATAGTAACTTTATTTTCTATGACTATTAGATTTTGCTTACAAATAAATCAGGTATTTTTACCAGCCCACACTTTAGAATTTTATGAGTGTAATTACATGAAAATATTTTTTTAAAGTTAATTTTTCCATGCTAGTCTGAAGCCATCATACTGTAAATCACACAAAAAGTGACAGATCAGAAAAACTACCTCACCATAAATGATTAGAAATTTTAGTGCTGCAGCTGATTTTTACAAGCAAACAAGCAAAAAAGCAGTAATAGAAAACTAATTCAATGCGGTTGCTGCTGCAGCTACATAGTGATGTTCCATATTCTGTTTACCTTACAAACAAAAAGAAGTAAATCTGCATGACAAGTAAAGTCCATGGACAAGAGAAAGAGTGCCAGCTTTTGCACTACAGAAATGCAACGTTCATGTGCCAGTGTAAAGGGAAGTGGTTCAATTTCTGGAGTTTCCTTTGCTGTTGATACTTCCGTATCTAAAGAAGAACGAGGCCATTCTGCAGTTCGACGCAAGCGTATTAAGTCCTTGAAGTGCTGCAGAAATTAAATTTGAAACAACAGTTACAGTTTAAAACTGGCCTCTAAATCTTTTCCCAATGAATCAGTGTGGCAGCAATAACAGAGACTGTGGAACTTCTTAAAAAAATAAAAGAAAGTCTAAAAATATATGAGAATCTGGAATGGAATTAAGGCTTTATTGGCAGAAATTTGTTTTGGCAGCATGTTATCTTAGATGACAAATGCATAATCAAATTCAGTTCTGCAGAAGTGCCAATTAAGCCTTATGTATGCCATAACACATATTGAAAATACATATTCTCAAAGTTTCTTTCATATTTCCACACCTGTACATAAAGCTACAGTTACCATAAAGCAAACTGGATATAAAAATAGTCAATAAAGAAATTTACTCTTACAAGAACACTGACATTTCACTTCTTCAAATTTAATAAATCATCGGTAATTTCTAAATTTCTTAATAGTGCCATTATATAAAGTATGCATTAGTTATACCATTAATTGAACTAGTTTGATTTTTGATCATGGCTCTGAACTACAACCTTTTTGACAGAGGGCCTACATGTGATGGAGAAAAGAAGGTGCTTTTATTAATCCTCTCATCCACCAAGGGCATTCATTTAGCAGCTCAGCTCATTTTATCAGCTATACTAGCAGTCATTAGATAATACAAATGCCTCTTATAATCTCACTTAAGCAGTAGCTACTAAAGTAGACCAAAGAAAAGAGCTATTTACTAAGACAAAGGTTTCACTTTCTCCTAAATGCAGTACGTGTTTTACGTCACTCACAGCTTGTCATAACTAAAAGTGCTTAGTAGACAATATCAAATAGCAATAGCAAAACCTGCATGAAATGCAACTATCAAGTTTACAGTAACATCTTAACTACAAGTCAGACTACAAGAGGAAAGATCTTTAGTTCAACACGGTTTTTTTATGCAACATGGCTACTATAAAGTGAAACTTAAAACAGCTGGACAGCACAGTTCAGCCAGTATCTTGTTTAAAAGATGTCTCAAGGAGCCACCAGTGGAACAGCCCCCTTGGTATAACCTGCTGGAATAAAGCAGAAGATAGTGCAGGAAAGAACAGCTCATGACAAGCACAGTTAGTAAAAACTTACGGCTTTATATTTATGCTAGTGCTTTATTTTTCCCCAAATTACTAGAAGTTTTTTTTTCCCTATAAGGTCCCACACTATGTCAATTCCTTCCACAAACCTATTTTCAGGTATTCTAACAGATATGAGTACTTCTTGATCTAGGGAGTAAATATTTCAAGAGACACCAAAGTTTGGTAGCTAGAAAGATTTACACATTTTTTGTGTTCCCTGCAGTCATCGCCTAAAATCCTTAAATTTAAGCATCTCCTCTCATAACCAAAACAAATCTTTAACTGCATCAACTTGCAATTATCTGGGGCTTACTTCAAGATGCCACAACTGAAGTGGTGGGTACCTTCAGGAAGCTAAAGAGCTTATAACAAACTTAAAAAATAATTCTCAGAAGTCATATTTATTAGTTTTGGAAGACAGACATTGGCATGATTAATTTTCTGATTACTCAACCAGGAAAGCATCTAGGAGAGCATCATGCATAAAAGCTAGCCATATAAAGTACTACTTTATCCTTCTATTGCTGTATGTTATAAAAAGTTTAATGACATGACTGGCATTCCCAAAGCTACAAGTTTATTAGTAATTTTGGCCATGACTACCTAAAAGATCCCTGTAGAATGATAAACTATTTTTCCCAGAGCAATAAATTTCCAGATGGCTGCTTTATTTCAGTATTAGAATATCCTTGATAGCAGCCATGATGAAACAACTTTTTATAATAAGGTCAAAGTAGGACAAAAATGACTTTGCAGGAACAGGTCTTTCCACACAAAGGACAAGAAGTCAGTTACAGTTTCAGAGCATCATACCTTTGAAGTAGCCTGCTTTAGTTTTGCCTGTTCTACTAAAAGTTTGTATGATGATCCTTTGTTGCTTTGTATTTTCTCTTTTTCCATCTGTTCCACCAAAGCCTTCTGTTTTGCTTTTAATAAGTTAAGTTGCTAAAAGAAAATGTTAATAGGAATAAATGAAAATTTAAGCAATAAGATGTTAAAAGGATCAGTATGTTCACATGATAGCAATCTTCAGGTCAAACTGTAACTTGAGCTTTTAACGTATTTTTAAACCACAGCTTAGGTGCTTGTGCTCAGGTGTACTCAGATTTATATAGAAAGTTCATTATATTTATTGTCCAATAGAGTACAACAGTACACGCCAACATTTGTTTTTCCAGCAGATCCCTTGCCCCATGGTTTTAGATGAATGTCAAAGAAGTTAGGCAGCCTTTAGCTACAGAATCAGACCTATGCAAAAGCAAGGCTGAATGAGTCCCAATGCCAAAGCTGTTGTTTCAAGAAATGAGATATCCTATAAATGAGACATACTTCTGTGAAAATAGCCACTACCATGCAGGAAGTCACCTGTTTATGATGCACAAGCTGTTTTCTGATCTTGCGGGAATACAGTCTATCGAGGCTACTGTTGCCTTTAGTAGATCTGCTCAGACTCTGAGTGTGAAGGCTATTATTTATAAAACTCCACTGGTTTCCTAATGGAAATAAAATTCAAAAAAATTAATCCATCTTATTAAACCCCATTTACCTCTAGAGAAAAGCCTTTCTGTTTCAATAGTTAGCATCTCCAAACACAACGTACTAAAGAGACAAGCTAAATCTAACTCTTGGCATTATTCAACTATCCCCACCCATAGTAGTATTTCTGTGTGATTTTAAAATGCAGTACCACCATCTTTTTTTCATTATTCTTAGAATATATAAGCAGGCAAACAGTTCTGGCCTAAGTAAAAATAGATTACCAGCTTCATAATGCAAAAAAGTTTTATTTTACTTTTTAGGAAAGGTATTAAAAGATCAAAATAGTAACAGTGATAACAATGATGATGATAGTAACAACAACATATGGTACATATTATTGTTATTACTACTACTACTATAATGAAATAAATTAAAACCAGACAAAAACCACATTTAAAAATAGTGGATACAATTACCAAAACAATTATGAAGTCACACTGCTGACCCTTTTTCACAATACGAAGTGTTTCAACATGGTGCACTCTCAATTGTAAAGTCCCAGTCACAGGGTAATATACAGACATTTTACAAACTAAAATCAATCCTTCATTTTTCACTTGAAAAAATGAAAGAGATTATATTTATAAGGAGACGGATATGTAAATAAGTAGAAAAGAATGAAAAGAAAAAGATCACAATGTGTTTTTAAATTCTCCTTTTTCAAATTAATAGAAAATGCATTTTAGGTATTTGAACAGCTCCCAGAGCAATACACATAGAATCAAGTTTTGATAATAAATCTGATGTACCTGTCAAAAATCGTTCCCTCTCTTTTCCATTCAGAGGTTTCTTGGCTGTGGCTGCTTCATCTTCAACAGTAGCTACGTAATCCAGTAGTCTGGACACCAGCATTACAACCCAACTGATCATGGGAATATCTAAAACTCCTTCAAAATAAACAAATTTCAGTGCCTTAATAAATTTCTGAAGACATAACAAATGCCACACATTTCACTAGGCCACAAAGACTCCATTCCCCTCCTTTTATTTTTTAAAAGGAGAGTTTGAGTCTGAGAACTCATAAATGAGGGAAGAAATCAGTATAAAACTTAGATGCAAACAAAAATGTCACAGTTCTCTTAGTCTGATGAAGACAGAAGTCAAAAGCTTCACCTCAACTGTTCAAGCAAAGAATTAAGCAGCATTTTTCTTAAAAGGAGTCAATTTTATGTCTGAATTTCCTAAATACCAAATGCATAATGACAGCTGCTTGCATTAAAGCACATGAAGTAGATATCTCAAATTCTACAGTGTGCAATTCCTCCATCAAGCAGGGCTCCAATAAGATAGTTATAACTGCATCCAGATGCCTCCATCTTTACTTCTCCATTAGTGTATTTTCAACGTAGCTATCTGAATAAGTTTCAGGAAAGCCAAGAGTGACTTCAGACTAGATGAACCACAGTGGCAGCACCAACAACTGGCTAATGCCTATTTCAGTCTCACACTTTAAATGACGTATTTTTGCATAACCAGAAAGAAAAAAAACGTATCTTGAGCTTTATACAAGAAAACTCTTTGTACATATGGAAATCTAAATGAAGAGTTCCAAAGTGAATTCATGACTGCTCAACAAAACCAGGAACCTACAAATAATGACCACTTAATTACAGTCATTATGCAAATGGCATAATTCTATAATGTCAATACAGCAAAGACATCAGCACTAGAGGTTACACCCACATTTTCATATCAGTGCACCGTGCTGAGCCACATTTAACTACACTGCGCTTTTCATGCACTGACCTCAAAAAAGCTGTAATGAATTCAAACTATTATTAAACGTAGATCAAACGAGAAAACTGAGGCACAGAAATGATCCATCCAAAATCACATGTAGCTGCTGGCATCCAAGCAGTAGGATGCAGCCTGACTTGTTAACTGCAGTTCCCTGAGCACACTCTGACAGAAAGCAGCCCATCCCATGCAGGCAGAGGAAGGACCCCAACAGGTCCACAACAGGACCTGGACTGGAACCACAGACTATATTGCAAGAACAGAAATGAGGAGCACTGGTGACCACTACACACCTTTTTGGCTGGCAGAATAAAAAAGGCTTTTGCTGCAGTGTAAAGCACATACCTTTTCATATTTCTGTTAAAACAAGACCGTTTATTTTTCTTTTATCTCTCAAAAAAAAAAAAAAAAAAAGAAAAAAAAGCTTTCAGCTTCTCTCCCTCCCTCCCTCCAAGTGTCTTTTTCTCATTCCTTTTTTCCTCTTCTGGCCTCAAAGTTTAAACTTCTCTCCACCCATAACATTCACCTCTTACTCAGATTTTCCTCTGCTTTTTCACTTTTCCCCAGTAAGTTTTCACCCCTTTGACACTGATTTATGTGTGATAGTTCTCAAATAGGAATTTCTTCTGTCATACCTGATGCTTCCACCACACATAATATTGCCCTAGTACTCACCTGTACTGTCCAGGAGGAAGGAAGCTGGAAGACCAGCAAATAAAGCTCTGAAGTATCAGTTACTTCTGCTTCCTAAAGTCCTCCATGAGGACAACTAGTAAGGCAAGAGCTATGAAAGGAATTGGAAGCTGTGGGGAGAGTGCAAACAGAGGTAGAGGAGATGTAAGCTTGGGTTTGCCTCAAACTAGTTAGAGACTATAGCAGGATATGGCCCCAATAGAGAAAGCACATGGTAGATCAGTGGGAAGCAACAGGACAGCTTCTGACACCAACTGTAGGTGTGTTAACATCAGGACACAAGGGAAAACTAAGGACAGAGGCTCAGCTGGCACTTTACAGACCTCACAAGGCTAAGAATTTTAAACAACTTATCTTCTATGATGCTTTGCTATGTGTACATAACAAATGAAGTAGTAGTAGAGTGTGATGTTTCCAAAAGTAAGAATATGCATCAACCTTGGGGTAGTTAAGAGAACTCTCAAAGAAAATCAAGTTCACAGAATATATTTTTAGTAAATTTTTAGGATCAAAAAAATGTAAATTCCTTGTAATTACAAAAAGCCCCACAAGAACAAACTCTGTGTAGTTTGGCATAAACCATGCAGTTACACAGAACAAACTTGTCTTCCTATCTGTTTCACCTCAAAAACTTGAAACTTAGAAAGGATCTCACAAGCAAAAAGGAACATTTCTTTCCGAAACATTAAATTCCAAAGTCATTCACTAGAGCTGTCTATACACTGAATGTTGCCCCCCCACTCTGCCAAAGCTTCCTAGCTGAATTATAAACAATCAAATAGATTTTGCTCAGGTTTTAATGGGGTGGGGGAAAGAATCTCTTTTAGCACCTAAAGAACAAGAAGATTCATCACATTTTAAAAGACAACTGTATTTTAGAAATATAGTAAACAAGCAATTTCTTCTTTTAATACACCAAAATTGTGAGTTATTCTCTCAATTTTCTAGTTTATAATGAATATGAAAATAATTTCCCAAATTAGAAGGCTACCTTCAGTTCTTCTATGCACAGGTAAATGAGGTTGCAGTGGTGACAGCAGGTTATCCAGAAGATTAAGTAAACTTTCTAAAACACCACTGTTGCTAAGCGATCTTTGGCCAATGCAAGAAAGCAACATGAAGACCCTAAAAAAAAATAATTACATATTTAAGATTTTTTTTTTCAGAATCATCAAGTAATATTCTGCAACATACATTATATAACAATATTGACCTATGCTTTCATCTGACAGGCTGCTACAGAAAGCAGTACTGTGGCCCAGCAAGTAGACTGGACTTCACGTTCTATTGAAATAGAATGTTGTTAAGGTTTATGCAGCATTTTAGGGTGAACATCTTCCCTTTCACCCTCAAGAGGTCAGCAGTCTTCCATATCTGAAACAAGATCTCATCCATTTTATTTCCTATTACATATTACTGATAGCAGAGAAAGAAAATTAAAATCAATGAATTCTTATATCCTTGAATTAGTGGATTTTAAAAAGATATGAAAATACAGATGTTGCTGCTCAAAGAAGGCAGAAAACTGCTAAGCCTCAAATATGTTTGATTAAAATAAAATGCTAACATTTGGAAAAGACCTCAATCAATAATCTGAAATAATCAATGCATATAACATTCAGTGCTCAACTCTACACCTTCTTGCACTTATCTCAGTGCAGTCTTTAGCACTGAATGCCAATAGTGTACCTTTCAGTCTCAATCCCACTTTCAAATACTGGAGAAGAGCAGCTCTATGATGAGGGTACATTTAAGCCAGGTAAAGCAGCAGGCCGTTTTTTGACACTGAGGAGCAATCCTGCTAGGTATGTGAAGATCTCCAAGCAAGAAAAAATAGCAAATTTTTGTGGTGTAAGAACCAAATAGGTGCAAAAAATAACTGCAATTGGACATCTATCATCTGCAGTACTTTTTTTGGATCTATTTCTTAAATCAGTGAACACCATGGCTAAGTACCCTTCAGTCCCATTTCATCAATTCCAACACTAATGAACAATGGAACAATGGAATTGCTTCACTGATCCAAAGGTGATGTATCGATATAGATTTATACCTTACCTGTCTTGTGGAAATATGAGAAGTTGTTCTGAATTGTATAATTCCTGTAGTACGTTTGAGAGAAACTGACCCCACCACCTTTCACCTCCACAGAGCTGAACAAGCAGAAGGCCAGTATGCAATCGTATCTTGGGGGTTCCACTGATACACAGGTGTTTAAATAACTCTTCACAAGCTTGAGCATGAAAGGTACTCTGCAGAACCACAGGAACCGAGTGCCCTTTTAAGAAAAGAGAACATCTCTGTTTAAAGAGACAATGACTTGAAAACATAGGAAAAAGTTTGCAGTAAGTTTTTAAAACTACTAGAATTAGACTTGTTGGCACAGGAGTAAAGGAGGTGGGAACATATGGGGAGATGGTGATTTGTAGGAAACGCAAAGACCAGGCCATTTGGTCAAAACCAAATCAATACTATGTCAGTGCAAATACCCCCACAGAACCTACTCAAAGCAAAAACCATCACACTTTAGAACAAACTGGCACAGAAAATCACACATCAACCTATCAACAGAACAATGTCCTCATTTTTTTAAAATACCACTAACTCCTACTCAGACTTTTCAATTTCAGTCTCCAAGAATTCTTTCAATGGCAAGCTTAGGAAATAAAAATCTTTACTGGGTGTCAATTAACTAACTAGAATTAATTAGAAATACTTGTTTTATTAGCTCACTACCACCACCACTTTCGAGGGAATTTCTACTTCCTCAGTCTGCTTTTAACTGCCTAATCCATCCCAGCATTGCACAGGCCTCAGTGCTCACAGATCCCTTCACAAGGTGATTCCTTCACAATGTGAAAACCACATGAGTATTCCGCCT
This sequence comes from Parus major, assembly GCF_001522545.3. Classification (NCBI taxonomy): domain Eukaryota; kingdom Metazoa; phylum Chordata; class Aves; order Passeriformes; family Paridae; genus Parus; species Parus major. The sequence continues at coordinate 35,764,312 of NC_031770.1, read as the reverse complement.
AGGCAGTTTTTTGTTACTTCAGCAAACTGGATCATCCCACAGAAGGATATGACTATTGGAACAAAGGAATATGCAGCCAGGACTACACAAAAGCAAGAAGGATCTTGACACCTTCTCCTATCCTTTTCAGGAAGTGGTTAGGCCAGGTTGGTGCCACTGGTAAAACATTACAATGTATGCTGCTAAAATCATAGTAAGATGTTGCTTGGAGCAGCCTGGTCTAGTGAAAGGTGTCACTCTCCATGGCAGGGTGTTTGAACTAGATGATCTTTAAGACCTCTACAAACTCAAACCCATTTCTACATTTCTATGACTCTACATCTAAACATAGCTTAAAGGCCTCATAGTAGAAAAGTGCAGGTCAAGAAATAGAAATACTTGGAAATTGTTTCTAACATGAGAAAAAAATCAAAACCTCAAAAAATACTGACCATTGGATGAATGCAGCAAACTGAGCAAAGTATCCAGTAAGTATCTAATGATGGTGCGTAACTGTTCTGTGGATGACATCTGAATCAACTCTTTCGGATCAGATTGTTCCTTCAGTGTTTTCCTGCTTGCACCTAAAGCTACTTTGAGTCTCTGAACAGCATGGTGAGCCAAGTTGAGTTGAAGCTGCAGCTGAATGCAGTCCTGGTAAGCAGAAAATACTCTGCTGTCTTCTTCCACTGCCTTGTCTGGCTTTCTCAAAAAGTACTGGGCATTGTTAGCACTATTGAGCGGTGGCAGGTCAATGCTCTGCAGAAGGATTTCTAACCGATGACAGGCCAAATTGTACCTAAAGGGAAATATTCAAAAAACACAGTTCAATACACATTAGCAAACAGCAATACATTTGACAATCACCCTGCCAGGAGACAACTTCTGGTCCATTGTGAATGCACTGTTAAAACAGATACAGAAAACAAATACAGCGTAAGTCTTTGTTACTGCTATAAAGACATTCACAACAACTCAACAGCAGCAGAGTATTTTTTTGGTCTGAAGAATGTAATGAGAAGAAAAAAATATCTGTAATATTATGATATCCCAGTGTTTTATGCTAAAATAATTAGCAAATGCAATTTTTTTTCCCCTGCTAACCTGCACTGTATGTCTTCTTGCAATGCAACCATCATTGCCAAATGTTGATCAATTTCTGGCTGATTTGCTGCTTCGCCTTCTCCTCTGAGGGGATCATGCATTAGTTTCAGCTCATTTTCAAAGGGTAGGATATAGGTATGGCCATAATAAAATCCTAATGGGATTTTTGCTCTAGCATTTGTGCTACCATATCGACCGATAACAGTGATCTGAAAGAAAAGGCAAGTATATTGGAACACAATTATATCAAAACAGGAAAAATAAACACCAAGTCAAAAATACATTAAAAATTTATAGCCAACAAAAGTTTGGTCTGAAGAGAGCTTAAGTGAAAGTTCATGTACTAACAAACATCAAGAACATAAAGGATCCTTTTACCTTCATAAACCTGCAAACTGGGGGTGGCAATAAGTCATGTAAAATAAGTGAATGTGTACTAATATCAGTAGCCACTACCAGTCGCCTTCCATCCACTTCTTCTCCTAAAGTCCAGATGTCAATGGACAAAGAAGCCAAATCTCCACAAGTGGGAATCAATACATCTGTCAGTAATATAGGTCTTCCAAAATCCAGGGTCACAAATCTTCTTGCTCCTAGATGAGAAAACACCGGATTGCCTGAAAGACCAGTGTATGCTAACCAGCAAGACATGTTACTTCTCAAACAATAAAGCCATTGTTTATGTATTGTTTGAAAGGTATATAAAGGTTTATGCATTGTTTAATAGGTGTATTTGTATACTTCAGACTAAAAATAGCTGCAGAATCCAGAAACTCTCACTACAGCTTGAACACTTTGAGAAGGAAATTTTGGTATAAACTTAAATGAAGCTGTTTTGGTTTTTATGCATTATTTTTGAACAGGTGCTCTGTTCAGAGACCAAACATATTCCCCAAGTCTCCAGGATTTTTCCTATCACCAATTGCTAGGTCTTAAACTCACAGATATGACAGAATGCAAACTGAGAAACATCTCTTACTCTGGAAAGCTAAGAGAGCCTGTAGCTAAGCAACTTATTTAAAGGTCCCAGAAAATATTCCCCTTCTTACTAGAACATGTGTCAAAACTATTATTAAGAATTGTGGTTTTACCTGAGTGCATTCGCTCTATAATAATTGACTGATGAGGTGGAGGCTGAAGAAAATGTGAAGCATGAGATATTGCAAGAGCAAGGCCAGATCCAATTGGATTCTGAGGAGTGGAAAAACACCAGTAAAATTAAGTAAAATCTATGCATTTGCTGTGAGCTGTTAAAGATGTACCATTTTGACAACACCTCACTACACTTAGATTTGAGCAAGAACCCTCAAAATATATTAATTATTAAATTCAAAGAATTAATAAGTCCTTACATTGTTAAGCTAGCTCCAATAAAGAGAAACCATATGAGGTACTGGAACAATACTACCTTGCTTTCTTAAGTTCTTTTCATATGGTATAAATTTAGTGATACAATTTTCACATCTCACCCAAATAAACATATATTTACCAGCAGTCAAGTACAAATTAAGACCCTGATAATGCTTACAGAATCTTGTATCTCTAAGAAAAATGAAAGAAAATAATTACCGTTCTAGACTTGTTTGTATTTTTGTTATGTGCTGCAAGGTTAACTGTTGGGGGGTCAATGACTGAACCAGGAAAAAGCTGAGCAAGTTCTGCATTAATAACAGCAGAAACTGCTTCATTAGGTGGAGTCAAAGGTGGAGTCATGAAGAGAGGAGTAGTTTTTGGTGTTGGTGGAATGACATCTGAAGGATGAATGAAGAACCCTGGAGCTGCTACTGTATTAGAAGGCACGGAGTTGTGAACGGGACCAACTGCTGATGCTGCTGCTGCCGCTGCTGCTGTTGTTTGATGCAGTTTTGCTTCCAGCTTTGCTTTCTGTGGAGAAGATGAAAGCAATGTATGTAGCAGATAATATTACTTGTGAACACCGGAGTAATAGTGAGCTATGAGTTCAACTCTGATTATACAACTGGATTGAATAAACCTAAGCTACCTTCAATATAGCCAAGCTGGATGACCAACTATAGTCTGAAAAATTAAACTATTAAACTATCTATTTAATTTGACTCACAAGCAGACGAACATGAGTAATTAGATGGAACAATCAAAAAATAATAAAAACCCTACTACTGAACAGCAAAGTAGAGTCAACATAGCCAAGCACTAGACAACTTACAATGGCTTCATGACTGGCAGTTCCTTGTGTCAGCAACTGTGTTTTTCATTTCGGTACACTTTTTCAATTTCAGACTGATATACTTACTTATGAAGACCTAGTTTTTATTAAAAACTCCAAACCCACCCTTAAAATACACAAAAATAATGTCTGAAAGACCAAAGCAGAATGGGAGACACTCGCAGCACTTGGCTTAAAAAGAACGAACCAGAGCACTGAGCAGTTCCTTCCTCAAATACACTATGGGGAAAAAAAAAAGGCAACCAGCTCTGCAACTACTTTCTAAGTTTAGGTTTAGCACTAAAAAGAGCCAAATAGCCTCCAACCTGTTGCTGAAGCTTCAAAAGCTGCTGCTGTTTCTCTTGCAGCACCTGGAGCTGTTGCTCGGCTGAGGCCATTGCATGAGAGAGAGACTGCAAAGCTACCTGGGCTGCTGAACTCAGTGCTGTCGAGGCTTCCCCAACTGTTCCAGAAGAGAGGCCACCAACTGCTGGGGTAACCCCAAAGGTACTCACTGGCATGAAACAAACAAACAAAACAAAACATGTATGTAGAAATTATAAAACACCTTTAATTCCTTATTAATTGTTCAGAGTGATGTAAAAACAAGAGAAATATCTTTTTATGCAGTTCTTGCTACAAGGTAACATCATCTTGAGTTACAAAGTATATGGCTTCTAGACTAAGCACATTGATCATAGATGTAACACTTGGATTACAGGAAAGCCACCTATTGCTCCGGAATTCTTGCACCACAAAAGGTAAAGATGCAAGCTTGTACATTATACTCTCAAAAAGAAACAAATGGATTCAAATTAGTATTGTTTAAATCCACTTTGCTTGCTAAGATTCAAGAAGTTTAACTTCACGTATAGAAACTATTTAAGGAAAAACAAACCACAGATGAAACATTTCAATGCTTGTGAAACTACAAGCAATCAGTTTGTCAAACAGTGTCATCATGTTCAATTAAAAATGTATTGTGGAACTCTGCTAAGTAGAAGAAATGAAAAATTGTATATACCAGTAAACGTACTTGCATCGTCCCTTTCTATTCTAGTTCCATCACTTGTTGAAACACAGGTAAAGTGCAGAGGTTCAACTTCCAGAAGTCCAGTAAGGGAAGTAAAACTACCTTCAGCAGCTGCACAGCTGCTTATTTTCCCATTTCCTGAAAGAGAAACATGTATCTGCACAGTCAGCAAATGTTTTCTTGATAATGACATTTCAAGTCATGAAATGTCAAAAAGGACAGAGGAACTAAATATAATGCACATATTTTATTAGTTCCTGTTGCAGAAGAAACATCTGAACACTATCACTATTCCTCAATATAAATGGGAGTATATTATTAAAATGATAATGCTGTCAAATCTGAAGAGAGTATATTAAGTCAAACTGTCAATTGTGACAGAAGCATAGTACAACCTTTTTAATTCCAGAAATAAATTATATATGGATGCTCTATTCTTTCTACACTGAAAGCAAATTAGCTTGCAAAAATATACTGATGTTACCAGAAAGGAAGAGGAAGAAACTGTCAGACCAACTAATATCATACATGAATTTAGTATAAAACCCAGACTATTAATCAATATCCAAACAAATTCACAGAGTTGTATAGAGGAAGAGATAGGAAGGAGAAAGGCAATAGCATACAAGAGAAGGAAAGGAGTCACTAAGGCTGATGAATACACTTGCTATGAAAAGAATTTCCTGACAGGTAAAAATTATCTAGTTCTTTAGGACATTGCAGGCCTGAAGATTCACTTATGAATTAACCTGAGAGGATTGACACAAATATGCTTTTAAGGTATTTTAACTCCTCTGAAACAGAAAAAATACCTCATTAAACCTTTATATTTAAGTAGAGGAATGCCACATGGCAGCTTCCCAACTTCAGAAAAATCCATTTAGGTTTCTCTGCCGATATGAGGGCTGCTAGCCTAGATGAATAGTACCACACTTCAAGGAAGCCATTTGAAAGAGGTGACAAATGATTCCTACATGACTGACCCAGGGAATGAGAGCAGCCTTTCTGTCTAATCTCTACCCTGAGATATTCTACAGGATAAGAAAATAAGAGATTCCAGAAAGAGGCTTTTTCTCCTTGCCCTAAGGCCACAGGAAATGTAAAAGATACTATGAGCAAGAAAATACCTTAGACTCTAGCCTGGTTGAAAAGTATAAAATCACATCTTCACGAAAAGAAAACGGTATAATAGAGATTTACCAATTCTACCACAATTGCTGATAAACAGACATACCTGATAGAACATCAGACAAATCAATTTCATCTGACTGTACGCCAATACTGCTGTTGTATACATTTTTGCAAGAAGAGCCACATATTTCCAAATCAAACAGAACTGGATCAAAGGGTGAACTGTATAATCCATATCTGCAAATAAGACAAACAGCACCATTCGTACAATAAGAACGGATATAAATTTATTTATAGTAAAAGACCAATATTTCACCATCAGCATTTATTATTTCCAAACTATTCTGTTCATTCACTTGACCCATCTTAGAAATTATCACTTACTTAGACTTCACTAACATAACTTAGTATATGGCATTTTCAAACAGCTTATAATGTAAAGTAAGTAACTCTTTGTTACTCAAGAGTTTTGAAGATGTAATACTGTCCTGGAAACATGACACACAATCACACTAGACATGGAAAATAGAACTACAAGCCTTAGACAATGAGCCACAGCAATACACACACCTGCACATGGTAAATGAGACATTAGTCTGAAGTCAATAAAAACCAGTTTCAAAACAGTGGAAGAAATTCCACCTCAGCTTGTTCTTCCAGCTGAAGTAAGAATTAAAAAATGAAATGCTGCTGGGCATATCAATCAACGCTTGTGATAAATACCTCAACAGAAGGAAACTCGTAACTTTTACTCTAGCAGTGCTGAAGGGAAAAAAATACCACCATTACTCAAAGTGGTCCCAAATCAATTAGGGTTTTATAAGCCAAGAAAAAGGGAACTCCAAAGTAGTATCAAAATCAGTGGGGTTCTTTAATGGTTTTGTTTTTGTTTGGAAGTGGGGTTTGTTTGTTTGTTTGTGTTTGGTTTGTTTTGGGGGTTTTTTTTAGTGTTTACCAATACCTATTAGCAGCAACTGAAAAGAGGAAAAATGGAAATCAGGCCAAATTACTAAGCCAGAGTAGAAAGAAAGAATACATCTGTGTAGTTACAAAAGTGAGAAACATAACACTCTAAACCTTGGCAAGAGACAGAAGAAATCTGAAATATTTCTACAAACACACTAGCAAGGGCAGTAAGTTCTTCCAGCCCCTCTTCCCTCTGCCTCCAAGAAGTTTCCTCTTTACCAGATGAGGTAAAAAAACCCAACATGAGGAGAAGGCTGGAATGTTTAAATGTCTTTTTTGATCAACTAATCACAAAAGTGTAAATGTCTACATGAATACAGCACCAGAAATGAGGCAAAAACAGATTCTAGACTTCTCTGATTGTTAAAATGTTTCCATAATTAGCTGGGCTCAGTACTTTCGGCCACACAATACTGTAATTATCAGAAAATGATGAACGATCTTACAAAAGGGCAGATCATCTGAGAATTACAGATCAACCTTCCATTTCCCAACAAAGTTATTTACAAAGCAGCAAATTTGAAATAACTATACTCAGAACAACAAAGGATAGACTTGGTTGCTCTTTACAAGCATGCATTAGACAGGCCCAGTGCATCCTGCACATCTGTAAGACGGAGGTGTTTCCTGCCTGATCTTTCTGTTGTATGCCAGCCAAGACAACCCGCTCCTGTAAAGTGGCTACTAAAACACACAAAAATGCTCTGACAAAATTCAATGCAGTACCTTCGCAGCCTGCTTTAGACATCAGATTTAAACATTCAATAAATCAGTCCAGCTCAACACTTACACTGATTACTTATATGTTTTAAATAGTTTGATTTATTAAGTAAGAAGGTGATAAAATGTCAGAATTCTGGAAGAGCATTGTAGAGCAGAATCAGAACTTGAACATGCTGGAGAGGGTTTAATTTATTCTGTCCAACCCAGATTTATTTCAACAAGCATAGTGCCTTTTACCTGTTCTTCAGCAGAAATGATCAGGTTCACTGTTTTAAGCTTTATTAGCAATCCTTTTTGGATATAGAAACTACATCAACAAAAACCAAAGACTGAATCAAGAACATAATGTGAAAACTGATCAATCATCTTATTCATCTGTGCAGTAATGAACATAAACTATACAAAATACCTCTTCTGCTTCATGCATCAGAGCCCTCAGCTGGAATAATGTGTAAAATTTTGTGTATCACCACACAAGGAACACAAGGACCAAAGAAGCTTAAGAGAATGCTTTAAGAATGACTACAGGTCTGAAGAATACAATAAAGATACAAATACATTCCAGACATCCAGAATTTGTTTAGAATGAATCTGCTCTTCAATGCCAATGTGAGGAAGACATAAACACAAAAAGGCTTTAATTGCAGCAGGAGAGTTTTCAGATTAGAGGAGAGCAGGAAACAGTTCAAGTGCTAATGATAACAATAATTAAACCATGTAACACCTTACAATATTTAAAACAATTAATTCCATGACTACACAAATCTGGTACTTTCAATAACAGGCTGGAAAATTTTTTTCAGATTTTCTAGAGACAAAACCAATCTGTTTTTTTTAAGACAGCTGAAAATGCTATCTAAATTTCCTTTTTTGTTGTTTTCTGAACTGCAAAATCATGTAACACACCCTACCAGCCTTATCCTTGCAAGTCTTACTTGATTTATTGTGGCACATGATAGTAAAATCTCATGAATGTGCAAATCTTTTAATTAGACATCTGCTTTTAGCTGATTACCACATGTTAGGCTATTGCATCTGGGACCAATGACAAAGAAGAAAAACACAATAGTATAAACTCTGCAACACAAATGCACCCAAAAAAATATATAATACAATTTGGGGAAAGAAAAGGGCTAAAGGGGGAAGCTATGGCTGCCTACTGATTTCTCATTAAAAGAAACACAAACACAAAAATCAAAACCCCAAAAATGAGAGTATTCTCTTGATCCATAGACATATAAAGAAAAGGCCCACAAATTTTGCATAATTTAGTAAACTAGATCAAGAAATAGTCAGACTTTGCTAGAGAGCTATTGCATTCAAATAAAAAATTTGCTGCTACTCTTAAACTACCTATGAGGTTACAGAGTTAAAAGAAAAAGAAAATTAAGTTCCAAGAAGAAAATCAATAAAACACTGTCTAGAAATATTCAGAAAATCTAAGCTCAAAGGACATCAAGAATGGGTTCACTTGAGAAATCTTCCCTTGCCATGCATACAGCTGTGCTCACCAGAAGGTGATCTGAAATGTCACATGTACCAAATTCAAAAGTGGGCAACTGGAAAGGAAGAAAACTTTCTATTCTAGTTTATTTCTGTTTTTCTGTTTAAAGAAAGTACTTAGGAGCAATTTATATGAAGAAACAACTCAATTCCCACAGAAAGGTGCCATTCTCCTGTCAACTGTAATTTTCACATTTTTCTCCCCCATTTGGTTCAGTTCACTTTATTTTTCAAAATTCTCAATTTGTCTGGATACCATTTTTATTGCTGTGATAAGTCTTCTAATCAACTGCAAGGACTACAGATGGTGAAATAAATTAAGAACTAAGTAGAGGAATGCAGTAGATAGCAGGGTAAGAATCCAAGTGTTAACACCCAAGACTAAGTCTTTATGAAGTCTTTTGAAATTACAAATTTTTAAAAACAAAAGCAAAAATGAAGAGATATCCTCCCTCCTCCATATCTTCCCTTACTACATTTTCTATTAAATTTTCAATTTTTATTTTTTTTTCAAAATTCTTAACGAACCTCCACCAAACCTTTTGTACCTTGATCTTGCTTGATTTTGAGGAAAACTCTTGCACACAAACCACAATTGAAAGAGCTGTCAAACAGCAGTATTTTTCCTACATCATAATGCAGCTTTGGAAACTGCTACAAAACTGAACCATCAGAAATTTCCTTTTTGTATCACATAAATCCAAAATTAAATGGCCAATCAGCTCAATATGTAAAAAATGCAACATCCCAGTCCTAAATTACATCAATACTTTAAACAGAAGTAATTTAAAAGAAGAGCCTGCATTGCCAGTAAATTACTCCAGGTCTCTACACCTAGAATCTGGCCTTTAGAAGAAATACATTAAATATATGGTCAGCCTACTGAAAGACTACAGTTCTGTGAAACACTGTGCCAAATTGAAACTATTCTGTATACGTAATTCCCTCCAAAACAGGACATGATCCTTACACTAAAAATCATAAATACTAACTTAAGGATTGCACAGACTTCAAATACCACATAAACATTTGCTGATTTAAAATGTGAGATAGCAATTAAACTAAACTTCAGCACAAGTTAAAACCACTTTCCAGAACATTAGCAAATTAATACTTGCTCAAACAAATACAGCCCAGTGTAACACACAATCTTTTTCAGAACACCAAAGGATGGCATTAGACAGTTCTCAGGTTTGTTTTTATTAAGTTTACAACAACCACATTTCTTAGTACCTTGTTTGAAGTAATGCTTCCATTGGTGTTAGGCGATCCTGCAACTGCCGGGACACCGCAGTCAGCAATGATGCACAAGCTGTACTGCATCCTGCCAAATCTTCATCCTTTACATAGTTCAGCAATACAAAATACCAATACACAGATCCTGCATTAAAAAAAAATATTATTTCAGGTGAAACATGGTATAAAGTTTTCATTGAGAAAGCACACTTTGAAGGATAATCAATGGAAGTGATAATTATCTAATGGCTACTGAATACAGACTAGGAGATATTCTACCCCTTCCCCTTTCTTGAGAGACTTCAATTAAGAATCATTCTGTAATCATACATTTCTACAAGTACTTCTGATTCTCTTATCAACTAAGACATAACTGAAGGAAAAAATGGCTCCCAAGAGACAGCTTTGCACACTTCTTTCATTGCTCCTGCTCACTAAAATGTTCTTGATATATTAAAGTGCTTGGCTAGGGGTCCCAATCCCATCAGAGCCAAGCCATACTCCAGTGCCAACTCTTTTCCTCCTTTCATCCTCTGGTTCTGTTTGCTGCCTCCTTAATCTGTATTTGCTGGAGGCACTGCTTCCATATAAATCAGTTCTGAGATCACAGCAGGGCGGTTCTGTACAGAAACACAAATCTCAGCTTCCTCCTTTCTCCTTCACTCCCTGTGCATTCCAAGCCCTCTGCAGCACTGTGTTATGTTTTGACCTGGGTGGTAGTACAACAAGCCTTTTGGAATGCAAACTAATTTTTCTGCAAGACCCACTGGTTATGCCAAGCTAGGAACAATTCAACAATGTCCTAGTGTGAAAAGCAGGCCTTGCCACCCAAAATACAAGAGTGTAGTCATCTTCCCATTCCATCTGGCACTCCAGATGCTTCAACAAGGTGCTAAGAGACCGTTACACTGCAATATAGATGAAAAGGAAATTTAATTTGGTTAAAATTTCCTTGTACTGCAGAAGAATCAGAAGTGGATTGCTAGTTGGACATCATTTTGATAGCCAAGTTTCCTGGCTATCTCCTAATTATAAAAAATAACAGACGACCCTGACTGTCACTTACATCAACAGAATCTGTTGTTGCTAAACATCTCTCAGAATTCTTAGAAAACTTACTTAGGCTCTTCCAAAAATGTCAGCCTTAACACTCTGGTTTAAGCAAGCTTATTTGCTTAAAATTCCACAACTGCAAGGCCTACTTCATGACCAGCTCAGTCCACGGAGCATTTTGTACTAACTGAACAATACCTCATTTTAATTTCCCAAGAGAGTCCAACACAATTTGAAACAACAAATGCGCAGTATACATTTACAACAAACACTGCATACGTACCACCTGTGGCAGCAGCAGGCAAAAGAGGCATATTGTCAAGTAAAGCTTTTAGAAGAACTGATCCAAACCCTTGTTGACTCGGGTCACACCTGCCATTGCTAAAAAAATAAAAACCACAGACACTTTAACATTTAAGAAAGTAAGAATGAAGGATAAAATCTCCTCCAGAAGATGAAGCTGAAAGACTGATCTTTTTTGCAGTCATACCCTAAACACATTTTCTGAACAGAACATTTACCAGATCTTGTTGCTTTACAAATTCAATGTCAAAGCGTAACAAACACAACATTCAGTTCAGAATTCATGCAAATCCCCCAAATACATGTAAAACTGAAATAAACAAAAAAAGAAAATATACAAGTCATTAGCACTCACCTGATGCATAGTGCAAGAAATCGTGCACATTTGTGAGCTATGCTCCGCCCAGCTTCAAAGAAGCAAACACGTACAATATCAGAGACGCATTTACGTGTTTTAGAAAGCAAACTGTCATTTCCCTCCTTTGAGCTGTGAAAACAAGTTGCATACTTTAGAGAATTATATAAAACTATTTTTTAAAACTAAACTTACACTGAGAAATAGCCATGATAATTTGAACATAATTCCTCTCTCACCTGCCAGGGCCATTTGAATACACTCCAGCCAACCAACAAAGCGTGTCGAGTACTAGACTCTGAGCATGTTCTGTGGTCAGACCCTCCTCTGTCTTCTTGCAAAGAGTGGTGAGCAGCTTCTCATGGAACTCTGAAAACTGTAACATGGCACACCGTTGAACTCTAGGGAGAAGGGGAAGGAAAGAGAAAAACAGAATTATCCAATATGGCCATTCTCCAGCTTTGCATGCTGTTAAAGGAGCAAAAAAAAGAAACCTAGATGAAAATAAAAGCAGTACACAAGCAAATTCAATACTTTCTTTGCACACATTCCCAATTATCCTATTTTCTGCTCACTGAACATTACATTACATCCAGTAAGCTTTTATGATGTTTTTTCCCCCTATTAAAACTGGTCTAACAACTTGTAAACCTAAATAAACTTTCACCATCTACAGAACTCTTATCAACTGTTTGGACATACCTCTTTGCCTCACTGACCTCTTTATGCCTGTTACAGTCAGTGCCACCACTGCAGGGTGGCGGCTGGTAATACACTTTAAATACTCTATTACCTGCATCTAGGTCTACAGTACCAAACCAAAGACTTCAAAAATTTCTTTTTTAGCTTGATTTGATTCTAAACTTTTTGACAATTAATATAATTTCTGCCTTAAGAAAAAAGGCAATGTGGAAATAGAAAGAGAGCTTCCTTTAAAAAATGTATCTGTTTTACCAAGGAAACTTATTTACGTTTGCTTTTTGAAGTCAGGCAAAAAAACCCACTCAACATGTAATTTCACGCATGGTGTTACTCTACCACAAATTTCACAGCATAGTGCCCTCTTGCAATTTACAGGATTTTCCATATAAAATAAGCTTATAAAATGACAACTTGAAACAGTATCTTGACCTGAGCTATTTCAAGAACTAATCTTTTTATGAGGAGCATAACGAAAGCTAGTATTTCTTCACAATTAAAAGATACCTACTAACCTTTCCTTTGAAATTGAAGTTTTTTTAAATCTTCGAATTGTAACAGAGACTTCTTGAAGTAAGTCACAGCCTCGCAGATTATCTGATTTTCTTGAAGAAGTAGTGGCTTCAATTTTGCTAGATGGCTTTTCCTTATATTTCCAGAAAAATAACATCCATAAATCATATGGTTTCTGATTTATTTTTATACCTTGTTCAGTGAAATGCAAGCAGTTTGCTAAAACTTCTCAGTTTGAGCATTGTGCCAAAAGAGACTATTTTTATTCACTAATTGCTTTAATATAGAACAATACACATGCACACATCTTCACAGAAGGATGAGGCCTATCAGCAACTGAAAACACTCAAGGAAACAGAAGTTTCAAAAACAAGTGTTCAGAATGTGAAAGTGGCAGAAGAGAACTTTTCAATTAAATCTGCACAAAAGAAACAACTTAGAAATGTTGAACTCTAATTCTTGAAAGTGTCAACACAGTGTCACCTCTTTAGAAAGTAGTTTTTAATAGATCTTAATTCTGCTAACAGCTGTTTCATTTTCAGATGACATGAATCATACCAATTCTACAACTAGCACATGAATTGGCTATTCATTACCTTGCCTGCTGCAACTTTTGCCAACAATGAAGCAAGTGAATGGCCCTTGTTGGTCTGAGGTTTTAGAGGAGGTATCCTAACCACTGGTCTAATGCCACCATTGCAGATTTCCTCTGTTCCTCTGTCATTCACTGCTTTGACATGAATTAAAAATGAACGATACTTGCCACCAGCCATGCCTAAAAGTGGAGAAGAAAAAGGGAGTGGGGAGAATTTGCACAGTTTAAACACATTGCAAGTTGTAAACAGAACAGATTAATCGTGTTAATTACAGTAGTTTATCATCTGTTTGAAACAGCAACTCAATATGGTGTTATACAGCAAAATTGGTCAATATAAAAATAAATAACAAACCTATGTCTGACTACAGAAGTATGAGATGCACTTCTGTTACACAAGCTTCATGCAAATAGCATAATAAACTAAATAAATAAAGGTTTACCTTTAACAAGCTTTGGACTTGTTAGCGTCAACATTCCAGCATGGCCTGATAGATCAAGTCCAGTAGCCAGCCATACTGGACCACAAAGAATATCTTCCTTGTGTTCCTCCAGAAATGGACACAATCTAAGACCTTACAAAAACATGAGTAATATGGATCTGAATTAGCCGTAATTAAGTCACAAAATCTGATCATTTGTATGGATTAAAAATGCACCATGTCAAACTCTGATCACTAAACACATATAATTTGACATAAAAAATGACTTGAAGTTCACTTTTAGACATTTCCCAGTAAAATCAATTGAGGTAGATGACAGTTTTAAAACCATTTTCAGTTACATTATATGGATTAATATATGTTTTGACTGGCTATAAAAGCCACAAAATACACAACTGATGAAATAAAGAACCAATATATACAGAGCCATTAGCCTTACTGGGTTGTTACAGAAGCAGAACACTGTTTAAAAACAAAATGAAACAAATACTAAATTTAAAACAAGGACAGCTTTGTTTCTTCTATGGGAGATATAAACTATTGAAATCATATTCAGTCATCTGCTGCTCCTTTCTCAGCATAAAACACCTCCCTTTGGCACTTTTATCAGCCCTTTGATCCCTCACCTCATTCTTTGTAACCCCTCCTTTCTTGGAGTTATGGAATCAAAGAACAGTTTGGGTTGGAAAGGACAGTCATGCTCTAGATAAGCCTGATTACATGAGAGAAAAGGTGTAAAGACTGTTGAAAGGACCAAGAAAAAGAACCATCGCTCCAGAACTGAGTCACTCCAACTGTCAAATTTTAGTCTGCAGCTCTCCTCACTCAGACCCACTCATTGCCTTTCACAGTCTAAGACATTTTGTGGAAGAGTGCTAGTTAACAAAAAAGTTATAAAAACAGGCACAGTCAGTGTGATGTGGCCTAGTTATGAATTCTTTATGTTCTGTTCCTTATTTTCTTGGTTTACTGCAGCAAACTTACTTACTTACTTACTGCAAGTTTTTTCTACAAAAGCCAGGTATTTAAGGAAAAATTATATTAAACTAGCCAAAGAAACAAAGTAAAATACTGCTGAAACAGGCAAGCAATTTAAGTAATAAAGGTGCTATATCAATCTACTTGATTTCTAAATTCAAATAAACATTAATCTGCTTGTAACCACCAAAACTCTCTAGTAGTTTAGGACATTTCTGGTGTGTCTGTGTTAAACTTTTAAGTCATACAGCAAATAGACCAGAGAGAAAAATATCTTTGAAGACAGCTGAGAAATTACTCTATTTTAATGTCTGAGAAATTTTTGCAGAAGAATTCAAATTTATCATTAAAAGAAGAAAAAAGCAAGGTCCTATTTTAACTGAAGTAAAACAAGATCAATAAAACTTACATTGTGGTTCCTCTACATCCATATACTGCATTTCTTCACTGAATTCCACCAGTCCTGGTTTTCCATTTCTCTCCATTTCAATATTATGAGCTGGAGATAAAGGAAATGTGATCTGCCTATCTACTGCTGCTTCTGAAAGTAAAAATATTATCATTATTTCAAACACTGTTCAAGGCTCAGGAAAAACACAAGTGATAGTTTTCATAGCAAAGTTATCAACTTTCTGCCTATAGCAATATTTCTAATACAAACCCACAAGTATCCAAAGATATGCTTTTCAAACGGATTGAAGTTGCAGCAAATAGTTAAAAAAATAGTATATCTAAATGTCCTGTAAAGAGCCTGTTTTGTTTTAACACTGCCCAAATTCTTTTCCCCTAATAATCAACTGCAGATTACTCCTAAGCAATTAAGATTCCAATACTGAAAGTTTGATAATTTAAACTTAAAATAACCGGATTGTTCCTGCTGAACATCAAACATTATTTTGGTAATACTTAAACACAGCCCTTTTTCCAATTAAATGGATCACATGAATTACAGATGAAGAGGACATGCAAGCAAATTAACAAGAAGCATATACAGTGAATTAACTGCCAGACCAAAACCATTAGTTCCCAACCGGAAGAATTATGTCTCTGGCCTTCCCATTACTACACACTACATATTTAACTGCTTCCAGTGCTCCTGTCATACAAAAAAATGACTGAATAAACTCTGGCCTGCACATCTTCTCTACATCTCATTATTTTAAAATTTTCATTCCTTTCTCTCCTCATGGAAGGAGAGAAATTGGGGGGAGGGGTGTTAACTGAATTTCAGTCTGAGGTTTTAATACATTTCTAAGAGCCATCAAACAATGTTGAATATTACTTCTCCCTAGGACTGGAACATTTTGGTTAAGATCTATCACAGATATAAATTATCTATCTTTGTCTTCCCCTATAATGAAATCATTAGTGTCCTATTATTTTATTCAATAGTGCATACAAAAAGGCAAATGTCACTAAAGTCCTTTTCCAAAACTCAAGAAATTGAAAAAGGGAAGGAAACAACTGCAATGCAGCTACACTTGGAGAAGAAGTTGGTTAGTCCAACCCTAATGAATGAAAAAACAAAAAAGACTTTGCCAAGGCTGCCTTGCAGGTGGCTCTCATATTCCCCAGTCCTTTCCAGACTGCCTGACCCCCCATTCAATGCCTTTTCTACCTTGTAAAAGAAAAAAGCAAATTCCAGTATGTTGCACGTAAGGAAATGAAATGCCATTTTCTGGAAAAGCTCTGTCATGTATTCTGATCAGTATGCTCTGCTGAAAAGCATTCACAGAGAGATCTGGCAATTTAATTCACAGCTAAATCAAATGTCTCCAAGGAATTACCACCTTGTGGAACTGTTTGCTCGGAAGTGTTTAAAACTGAAGCATTAAGGGAAAGCATTTAGCTTTTCTTCTATTGTTTTGTTCCATAGGTGAAGATTTTCAGATTAATTCTGACATCCTGGTCTGCAAATGGACTGAAATCATGCTGAAAACAAAGCAGGTTTCATTCAGGACAGAACCATGGACAATCTGCTCTGGTTTTCTCTTTGATAGAACAAATTTCTTCTACGTGTTAAAATTAAGGTTTTATGGCAAGGATTAAAAAAAGTGAAGAAACTGAAAGAACACCTGTTGACTGCTGGCCTGCAGTCACAGCTAGTGCTTCTGTTAAACCTAAACCATCTTGAACCCTAAAAGAATAGGCTTTTCTCACACAATATTACTATACTAGAATATTTTGTTCTTGGATAACAACCAGTTTACAGTATTTAAGGGGCACCTCCAGCACACATTTTTTTTTTGTTGTTAAATACTGGGGAATGCTACAGAGTGAAGTTTTATGAAAGCATGTTAATGATCTTTGAAACTCCTATATTCCTTTCTGAAATTTACAGCTGTTACTCTTGTGTTTAAGTGGGATAGTCTTACTTAGCAGTTAAAAACATCGGAAAAGGGAAGGAAAAAGGGCTTTTATGATCATGTTTGCTGTTCTCCTCAACACGTTTTATATCCAGCAAGCAATTTAATAATGTCTGACAGCAAGATTTCTCTGAACTAGCCAGTTCCCAGAAGCTTTTGAAAAAGAGGTGGCCAGATAAAGATAAGCAATTAATGCCTCAATAAAAGGAAGTGCAGCCTGTAATACCTTCCACTCTAGCAGACAAAGCAGCAGCACATGAAACGAATGCTCTCACCACAGGAAAATCCCAAAGGAGGTACTTCCACATCAAAGAACTGACTTCCAATTTATGCTACCCCCTCACAGGTTCCCTGAGAGCTAGTAAGAGGCAGAGTCCAGTCAGGAACCTTCCCAAGGCAAGAGCATTCCTAACTTTGGTCTACTCTGTCAAAGCTGCAATGAATAGAAGGTGAAATCATATTGCAGCTTTCACACAGCTTAGTTAATGAGCCAAATGATGAGAGAATTCCCAAGGAAGCCACGGGATTTTTTACTTCCATTATTAAAAGCCTTGCTATTTTCTCACTGGCAAACAATCTCCTTCTGTGACTTGGAATAATTTAGTATATATTCTTTACTATATCAAGACCTTAAAAGAGTACCATTTGTTTAATCAGCCAATCTCTATGATGATTTACAATTGACAACTTATTTTTAATGACTGTAGTATTCATGCAGTACAGAACTATAAACTGAGTTCAGTCTTTTTGAGCTATGTACTATTATTTGTATAAATGTCAAGATTTTGAAACTGTTAACCCAGTTTGTCTCCCCAATTCACATTCAAGCATGATAACTGAAAAGAGCCCATGATACTGAGAAACAGAATAAACCAGTAAAAGTGTAATACTTACACAATTGCAAGCAATTTTTCTGATATACATCACAGAGAATAATGAGTTTGAGAAAAGAAAGAATGTTTTGAAAGATATCCTAGTTTTTTCTTACCATTGACTTTCCCTAAGCCTGGAGCTTTATTTTTCAGTAAAGTCACTTGAATCTGGGGAATGTTTGTGATGTTTGAATTCAAAACAAATTTGAAGTCCACATGTCCAACCATACAGGCTTTTGGCAGAACCAGTTCAAAGACATGCTCATCCCAGCTGTTGCTGTCAGGAAAAAAGAAGACAATGACCCACTGTACAGAGAAAATTCCAATCATGCAGGCAGCATCACACGGTCCATTCTGCACCTATGCACAGCCTCTTTTACAAGAAGAAAAACTTATTTTGTATTAGTTGACATCCATATGAATTTCTGGAGTAGAAGTTTTTCAAACTTTAAAGCTTTCAAGCTAACCACGGTAATTTTGTGAAGAAGAAGTTGAAACACCAATTGATATGACAGGGAGAAGCAATGTGCACATGAAAGCAGAAGTGGAAAGATTCCCTACCTATTACCTTTATCACAGTACAGTTTTCGTATTACTATAAATATCAGTTACTTGTTTCCATGAAAAAAAAGTACAAGAATAAAAAAAAACAAGCACAACACTAAAAGAAGATCTATCACGTAGAGAAGTGTATGAAAGAATGATCAGAGGTACCTACTTTGTAATCTCTTTTAAATTGCCCTTATCCATTGTTTAACACCAATGTCACTTGTACAGTGGTACAAGATCAACATACAGGAGCCTCAAAATACTATTTTCAAATTACTTTTAAAGCACATTTGATAATTCATACAGGATGCTTCTTACCAGGAACACACTCAGAAGCCTGTACTGTGCAAAAGGGTGCAGCTTTCTTTTATTAAGTCACATTTCTGTTTTGAGGACAAGCTTGGTATACACTGAAAGTGTAAACTTGAGACAAGTACCCCTCAATGATCCATTCCATAGTTTGATACACTGGGGTTTGCAAAAAACAGTTCAAACCAAAGAGCAAGGAAAACAAAACTATGTGTCAATTGCCCTGTTTGTATACATTTTAAAAACTAACTGAACTTCTTGATCTCCTTAGTTTAGCAGTAAATAATTTTTTTAAATGTAACTTTGATATACTTATTTAGTTGTATAACTGAGAATACAAAGAAACTGAGTATGCTGCTATAAATATTTGAGACATCTTTCTAACATCTAATTCACAAATAGGATTTTAACTTCAATAGCATGCTACACATTATGCAGAAAGCCATTTTAAAATAGATTAAGAATTGGTGCAATTGTATTTATTTCTTTACAGTAATATCCCTGACAGCCAGATCTCCTTCAGGCACATGTAATACAACTTAAAAGAGATTTCAGGTACACGTGACCAAAATGGCACACCAGCTTTCCAGAGCAAGCAGCATAGAAAAACAAGAAATTTTGGGAGGGAAAATGGACGGAAGCAAAAGATGGACAGAAAAGAATTTGTGGTTATGATTCAAGAAGTAACAGTGAAGAATTTTCATCTAACTGTACAAAGAACACAAGTAAATAAAATATAATGAGAATTTATCCCCCTGCTCTGGGGGAAAAAAACCCCTAAAATCTCTGTTAGCAACTGTAACACTAAGTATTTAGATCACTCATGCCTTTCCTCTAGCTTGGAAAACATGTAATCCATTGCCAAACAGAGAGAGGTTTCGGGACGGTTTTTCATGTCATGCAAAGCATGGATTAAATAAGACACTCAAAGGAGCCAGACTCCTGAAACACAAAGTAATATTCTGCTCATCCGGTTTTAGTTAAAGACCTGGTACAAACCCAGAAATTAATAATAAACCACTTTGTCTGCAGCAGTCTTTTGTAGTCTATGTGCTGCATACAATGCACACAGCCACAGTGAATTACAACTGTTGTCTACCCCAGAAATCTATTTCTGACAGAACTGAACAGCAGATGTTCAATAGGCACATATGGAATAAAGAATCTCCATGAAGGTCTCACATTAATCCAGCAGTTAAGAGATCCTATACCTCTGGAAATAAAATGCCACAATCTTCACAATCAAATTCTGTGATTACTTAAAGACTCCCCTTTAAAGTTTCTTTTTAGTATCTTATAGGTTGGTGTAAGTACATCCTTTATTCATGTGCAAAGTTTCAAATTAGTAAACAAATTAATTTACTTATTATTTTCTCATTTCTTAGCATATCTATCCTAAATATCACTTTTCTCTGATAATCTAATGCAAAGTCATTTGGAAACTCTTCTACCTTTGAAACACTTCTAAATCTGTAGCATCTTTTTAAAGAACATACAATACATATTGTGTTCTAAGCACCAGTATACCATCATTCTCAACTGCAAGATATTTTTCAACAAAGACATTAATTCCTTTTCTAGAACATCTCACTGTCTGATCTTCACTGCAGCTGAACTTTAAACAGCAGAGCCATTTCCAGGGGTTAAACACTGGAAAGAACATTAGTATCTAGCTCTTCCTTCTTTCATGTATTTTCAAATATGCCTCCATAAGATGAATACATCCTACATAAATTTGAGATAAAGCCAAGAAACTCATATGTCACTGTTTTATCCATGCATATTAGGAATTCATGTACCTCTCTTTTAAAAGAATTAACCTCATTTAACTTTTCAGTTACATTACACCTGAGGACACAATACTGATGTTTAGATAATTCAGAAGGTAAATAAGACTCTGCTTTTCTTTTTTCTTCGTTGCACATTCTTTTTAAAATAACAAAGTAGGATTGTAATATAATGCCATTTTCTAAAATACAGTTACAGGATTATCTCTTTCTATGTATTTGAGAAGCAAAGGAATTATCATATCAAATTGCATTACTCATCCATCTAACACTGTAATCCCACATCATGATAGGTATCAGTATGAGGCACTCAAAAAAAAAGATAAAAGGAACCTCATATTAACAACTAAAAAAATAATCCAGAAATCAAAAAGTTTCTTCCCAGGTAACTTTTAATTAAGAGCTAACATGGCTTTCAATCTTAAGATCCTACCCTAAGAACAAAGGGACTGTAATTTAATAATTTTCATTATGAGTCATATAGCAGCTGTCAAAGATTTCCAGCACTAAACCAAAACTTCTAACTTTTCCTCTTTAAAGCCCTGTTTTATTTAGCAGCAGGCATAATTCTTTTCCTCGAATGAAACAATATTCATCAGCTAATTTTCCACTTATCCCCTTACAATTAACAGCTGTTAACTTCACTGCTTGCTTCCTTGCAACTTCATACTGATAGCTCTTTACTTTTCAACTGTTGCTGAACACATTTGGATAATCAACAGTTTTAACTGAAAGTTATTTTGCAGGGAACCACCTCTCTTCCGCTTGTTACATACAGAATATTTGACTTATACAAAGCAAAACCACAAGATAAATAAAGGCTTTAAAGCCTATAAGGGCATTGCAAGTTTTCAACTGTAGCTTATGAACACTTAATTAAACTAAGTCCAGCTCCCGTTATGTGTCAGCCCTGGAAATGACTGCATCTATTACATGTTTTCCCACCTGGAATGCTTCATTATCACATGCTATGTTTCAACTGTTTATATATGACATGCTCCTTTTTTTTTGCCCCACACATTACCTCTAGCTTCCCTAGCACTCTTTGGCCATCTCATTATTTTCACTCTATGGCTATTTCAAGTCTGCATGACAATCTAAATGTTACACATCAGTGGAACAGACATAGCAATCTGACCTGAAAGACCCTGTAGTGTCTTATGCATGGTCCCTTAATAAAACAAAAAACTTCTATCTATATTTTGTCTCTCCAAGCATTTCTCACAAAAAAAATAAACAAAGCTACTTCAGGTAGGTTTTAAGCAATCATTCAAGGAGACTGCAACACTGCTGTAGCTGTATTTAGGAGCCCAGAGGAATTCCACGTTCTAATGTCATGTGTAAAAAACTAAGTCCTGCTACACATACCATGCTGGCAGCTCATTTCAATGAAAACACTGCCTAAACCTTAGCACTACTAGAGCTCTGGAGTGGCTTAAATATCTCTTATACAAAGATTTAACTTGACTAGACATAAAACCAGATTCTACCTTCATATTTTAAAGTAAATTACAATACTATTTTTATTTAGGATAATTAGTCACACTGGCACCCACAGTTTGCATTTTCTGATTAAATAATGTGCTAACAATGTGTGTATACATAAGAAGGGTGAATCAGACTTTTACAGAAACTATCAAGAATATCTCTATTCTGGCAAATGTACTTATCTAATTATGTAATATAATGACCACATTTGGCAAACAAAAATCCAGCAATTCAAAACCTGACTTTTCAATCTGTCCACTAAAATGCCTGTGGCAATCTTGCCACCACCTATAATGCAAACTACCAAATGGGAATTATCATCTTTGAAAACACATGTTCTTAAATTTGTACACTAGTTAAAAACAATTAAATTGCATGAAATTTGTGCTTGTACAGCTACACCAGCTAGTGAAGCAATGAGCAATGCACACAGTTCCTCATGCACTGTTCCCATGTGTACCTGTCCGTCTGTAGCTTCCAAGTCCGAGTGTGCTGAGCTGCATCCCCATGGTGCTGCTGGTGCAGATGCTGAGGGTGCCGCCTTTGCTGCTGTTCCTGCTGGACTTCCACCCAACAGGGAGGGACAGTGGCTGAAAACCGTGGTGTCAAGGTCTCAAAACGGGTCAGTTCCACCAGGGATGTCAGTGTCTCAAGGGAGAATGGCTGGTCCACCAAAAGATCAACTCCTGAATAATTACAGCACATACACTCATTACTATGTAGATATTTTTCCCAGAACATCCTATAAAAAATAGTTCAAAATATACCAGAACTGCTATAGACAAAATGAACTACAAGTCATATGAAGGTTTTTTAGTTAAAAAGGAATAATAATAAACTCCCTCCCCCCCGCAAAAGCACCACCCTCAACTGACAACAACAAAAAACAACCACAGAAAACCCCAACACAAGCAACTAAACATCCCAGCCTTGAAGCCTGTATCCTTTGAAGGCAGTTTGCTTGGAATAAATTTTCTAAATACTGTGAGCTCTGAGCATGCTGTGTGAGATTTAGCCAGCAGCATCAGGAATAAGTAATTAGCCAGCTATACTTTGAAGATGTAAAGCTGATTAAACATTTTTTTAATATTCCTACTGACTCAGATAAAAAAAAAATATTTCATGAAAACAGACATACAGAAATTACTATGCATTTTTATCACTGTTTAAAACATTACTTTGGCCCCTGGTTATCAAATACAGACTTGTTTTATGGTGGATTACTAGAACATTGTGGAAGGCTCCCAGTTTAAGTTTAAAACAGGGGTAAGTGAAAAACAAACATGCTTTTTATGTTAAACACTTAAAAGACACTGGCCCATGACAATTATTTTGTCTTCTTGTCTTTATATTTAGGCCTTGTACCAAAGAAACAAGGGTATTAACTGTAGTATTGAAAACTTAAATATCCCAGGAAGTCAAAGACCTAAAGAAACCACAAAGAAACCAAAAATTGAGAATCAGATTTCTCAGATATACAAAACCCCCAACCAACCAAAAAACCCCAAACCAAACCAAAAACAGACAAAAAACCCAAACAAAACCTAACCAACCAACCAAAGAACACCAACCTACCAAATCTCAGGGAAAATAAGACATGCACAATGTACACTTACTAGTATTTTGAGCATCTTCTCTTAAAAATGTGTTTTGAAGGAAAAGCTTTTACTTGTAAAGAAAACATGGTTTTCAATAGGAGAAAGTTTGCTACCTGACTAGTCATGTCACCATCCAGGGTGAGGAGATAATAACACACCAACAAAAACATCACCCTAACCGTGGAGCCTGAACCTAGAGAGTACCTTGAAAAACAAACCAGGTTGACTTTGAGATGAGACACTTGGACAGGCAATAAAATCACTCTCATTGCAACCATAATAATTTCTACTTTTTAATCTCTGAAGCAGGAAAATGCCAAAGAAATTAGAAATGCTTAGAAATTGAATTTCAATAATACACCAAAGACCTTCACTTCTTTAACTGCCAAATGTGAACCTCATTAGCTGGATGACACTGCAATGAGAAGTGAGATCATTGCTCAAACTGTACAACAAGCTTATCTTTGAACAGACTGGATTTTTCTGCTTCATTCTCCTTCCTTCTCCAACAGAAACAAATCCAAATTCAGAGTATTCAGAACAACCACATACATGTAATCTACCCCTAAAAATGAAAAATTAAGGACTTAACTTTCCACTGCTGTCAAGTATACCCGGCTTCTTTTAAAAATTACAAGACTTTTGTTACATTCTAACAAAGTGTTATAACAAGACAAAGTTCTAACAGCAAACTTGAAAACAAGTTTTAAACTGGTCAGGAAAACTAATATTCTTTTCTAATTCACTTTGCAAAAAAGCATTATTTTAGATTACTTCACCACACAACCCCCTCTGCTCCTTTAAAGGAAATGGTAATTTGAGATTGCTATAAGAGTAACTTATTTTCTCTTAAAACAAAAAAATTTAAAATGCGTCCAAGTTGAAATTTCAGGATAGAAAATAAAAAAGTAAAAATAGGATAGAAAAAAAAAAGCAAAAAAAAAAGCAAGAAACACATTCTAGAATGCAAACAGTGGAGAAAAATAAACACACAAAGTCCACAGTATAAAGGAACAATATCTAAGTAGAAGCTTCTGCTTACTGCAGGAGTTCATTTCCCCAAACAGAAACCTTTCTCTTGAGCTGTGTCTCTGTCTGAAAAACATGCTAAGACAGAAGTGGAAGACAACACTTTTTCTTTTTTTTAGTATTTAAGACCAAAAGAGAACACTGATGCTATAAATCAAAGGCTGATCACGATCCACACAACTGACAACCTCAGTACTGAAGAGGTTTACACAGCCCTAACAATCATTCTCTTATATGCTAAGAGTCCTGGATTATTAACTTTAGTATCCTCAAGAGTTCATTTGGTTTCAACAATTCCCACCCAGACCCCTCATTTCAGTACTGACTTAGAAAGCCTAAAATATATGACTACTTAAAGGAGGACCTGCAGCTTGCGGACAACCTAAAGATACAGCTACTTTGAAGTCTATACATAAATAAATCAATTTCTTATTGATATTCTTAAAAAAATCATATTCAATGCTATACTGAAGGCTGGATGGGAACAAGATAAAAACCAGGAAAAAAGTTTCCCTTTATAGTATTGGCAGAATTTAAACAGTAACGATCATCTATTTGACTCCTCAGGATAGTCAGTTACCATTTGCTTGGAAGTCACTTAACTCTGCTGATAAGCTACTATACAGGGAGTGCATCCATTGAAGCTCAACTATGTCCTTAACATCTATATTCCTTTTTGTTTTATTTGCCATTAGCAAAAAAGGGTGCAGAAGAAAGTCAGACTTTTTTTCCTCCTCACATATTTACAGTTTATTTTCTAGGGATCTTCAAACTTCAGGAATGGCTTCTTTGGTGAAAAAGAGGAAGAGCAGGAGAAATTCAGGCCTCAAAGCAACTGCTTACAAATAAACTTATGACAAAAAGCATCTCTTCCTTCCTTTGACTGACTCTTGAGGAATAATATTGGGGTCACACAAATACAGTCCGCCACACTTAAAATCACATGTAGAGACTGGAAAAAGTCCAAGTGTTTTGTTTCGTTTTTTTTTAAATCAGGAACTGCTGACGTGTTATGCGTGTATACACCCAGTTATAGACATACAGCAAATACAGAACTCTAACTCTGGGCAACAAAAAAATTATAAAGCAGGATGCTATTAAGTAATTTCAAGTCATGTTCAGATGCAGCTTTCGGAAATGACAAAAGTATTTCGATACATGTGCAATTTACCTGTAATGCCGGGACTAGAAGGGTTGGATAAGGGCTTGCTGCCTTCTGATGACTGTTCTACACTTTTGGAAAGGGATCCATCTACAAGTATATCAGCTTCATCGATGTCATCACAGGTCCCTCCAATCTGAAGGAAATGAAGTTCTCCACCTAAAATCATCACAGACAACGAAAGAAGAACGTTTGGACAGGCATACAGCTAAATTCAATGCACATGACAGGCTTACACTTGAACTGTAATGCAATTACGACAGTACTTAAGCAGGACTGTGAAACTGTACAGGAAATACCTATTTTGCCTTACTACCACTAATTTTTGGGGGGCAAATGCAAAGCAGAACTACAGAAATACTTCAGTTACAAATGGCATCAAAGGTTGAAACTATACGGGGGGACAGGTTTTAAAAGGCACTTAACAAAGGAAACCTCAATAGAAACCAAAAATCCTAACCACTATGACAATTCCCATAATCCAAATTATGCTTCTAACAGGAAATATTCTACCATGTCAAGTGAAGGCCTACACTACCTCATCTGTACAGAGTGCCTAAACTGCCTTTTAAAATTCAATATCTGAAAATTTAAAATTAAATTCTATGAAAATATAAAATTAATTTCTATGAATTCTCCTAACTAAGGAACTCTCCATGTTATTTCATCAAACCTAGAATTGAAACACTGATCAAGTCAACAGACAGAAGTCCAAAATTTTCAATGGACACAATGTATTGATGGAAGTTTGAAATCATTCAAGGAGGTTGCGCATTATTCACCACTACAAATACATGTAGATCAATTCTATCATTTACAGAGAAGTCATAGAACCAAAGAGCGCAAAGATTGTCAGGTCCAACCATTAACCCAGCGCTGCCAAGTCCACCATTAAACCATGTCTCTAAACGCCACATCTGCATCATTTAAATACCTCCAGGGAGAGTGACTCCACCACTGCCCTGAGCAGCCTGTTCCAGTTTTTGGCAACCCTTTCTGTGAAAACAGTTTTCCTAATATCAAACCTCCCCCAGAGCAGCTTGAGGCCATTTCCTCTCATCCTGTCACTTGTGCTTATGGAGACGAGGCCAACACACACCTCACTCTTCTCAGGTAGCTGTCCAGAATGATAAGGTTAGCCCTGAGCCTCCCCTTCTCCATACTAATCAACCCCAGCTCCCTCATCCGCTCCTTGCTCCTCCTTGGACTTGTCCTCTAAGTCACTGAGAAGGAATGTTTCACTTTACTTAATGCTGGGGGGTGGGGTGAGAAGAGCTGTTACCAATTCCCAAAGTTACAAAAAGTCCAATCAGTAGGATCCAAATCAAGAGGCAAATCCAAGCATAGGCCTTACGTTATTTTTCTGCAAAATTATCAGACTGACTTTCAGCATCTGACTAACATTATGACAAACTCTGTTATACAAAATATCCAGGTAATCTGAAACAAAGAAACTTGAGAATAAATATGTAATAAAACCCCAAGATAAAAGCAGGTATATGTCCTGTGCTGTGAGGGTGAGGAGGGTGAAAGAGAGTGATTGAGAGGCACAGGGAGGCAGAGAGAATGTGTGAGGCACAGAGAAAAGATGTGAGGCACAGGGGGAACTTACACTTTTGGGGTTTTCTTGAGATCTCACTAAGAAATGGCTTAATAAACACACTCTTTCATGAAGATAGAATAAGAAGTCACTCAAATTACCAAAATGGTCAGAAGAACTCTATGGACAGGATCAGTGCACTGTGCTATGGGAAAATCCACCCCAGGTGTGGGTAATGTACAGAAGTATTGTTCCTGGGAGCTGTAGGGAAGGGTGATTTTCTCATTATCTTTATTTATTATTTTATTCTATCTTCTCAGAACAGCTATTTCATTAAGCCATTTCTTGATGGGTCTTTTCTAACTAGATCCATTAAGAAGCCTGTACCTCCCCTCTCTCAGGCTCAAACCACATATCCTTGGTGCAGAACAGTACATCTCAAGCAGTCTTCAGGAGTTGAGGAAGGGAAAAAAGTAGTTCTAGCAAATAACACTTATGAGTTTCCTTGAAATTAAACAGCTTATTTATTATCAATAAGTAATTTTTCTCACACTTCAAAGAGAATTAGCTTCATTTGGTAGTAAGTTAAGCCTTAGTTTGTATATCACTTTGTTTACTGCTCAGCAGCAAAAATTTCCTTCCCATTTTTTCCATACAAGAGAACAATCATAATCTCTGCATTCCTGAAAGATTCCAGCACTTTTCCAAGGAAAAGTCTGTGCTAAACTTGAGACACCTCACTTCCTCTTAATTGTTTTTTAAAAGGTTCTGCAAAGAAGTTTTCCATGAACTTCAGTTGTACAGTATTAGCCTCTGCTAAGGCACACTTTTCTAGAATGCTGTAGTTGGCTGTGCTTCTGTATCACAAAGGAGGCATTTCCTCTCATGGAACATCCAGAGATGACTTTCTGATGATGCATGCTTCATTACTTGTTTCAATGATATTGTAGTTCTAATAGTCAAGTGGCAGTGCAAAAAATCTGTGCAGAAGTCAATGGGGTTTTTTTTGTTTTTTGTTTTTTGTGTTACTACTATTATCTGCAGCATTAGGTTGAATGGGTGACTCATCCAGTGCTTTCAAATTCTAGCCAGGGAGCAAACATCTCAAGTAGCAGTTTATCTGAAGGCTCCTCTGCTTGCATCACTTTGACAGAGGCAATAAGCATTTCTGTTACACTACCAAGAAGATAGGAAAGATGACATTGACTTAATCAGTTATCACTAAATAGACAAATTGGAAACTAGTACCATTATACTTCCTTCAAAAAACAGGTAACACGATCACATGGTTAATTTAATGTGACAATGTGTTAATAAACACATTGTTAATTTAACTCTGAACTGTATTTAAAACCTGAAATTTGCATGGAATCAAGAACCTGGTGCGCAATACAAACAAAAGACAAGAATCATGAATTCATTCAAATAAATCACAGGCGTCCTTCAGGCAAAACAGTTTCTGGTTCCAGGAAAGCAGCACTGGAACAAGCTAGAGAGCATGCCAGAGACTACAGCCACTGCAGTCAAAGCCAATCTACTGAGATGTTCCTGCACTCTTAGAGTTTGGGAGGAGTGACACCATTGTCATTAGCAAATCACAACACAATGACATCATTGAACAATATCCAATTAGTTAAAAAGAGTTAGAAAACAAAGCCATACCACAGGAAACTATGCACTAATCAACTTATAGTCCTCTCCTTCTCTTGTCACTTGTTAGCTCTAAATGTGCAAGATCAGAACACTTGAAAAATGTCATCAAGAAAGCTATCCCAGAACCTCACATGGAGACACTCCAATTTAAACTACTCTAGGAGATTTTAGCTATACAATTCTGCCTAAACAGCAGTTCTGCAAGAGAGGTTCTTGTGCGTCAGATTCAGTCATTCAAATTCCTGCTCAAAAGTGCAAATGTTCCACTATGTATACACACATGGTATGCACAGACTCCAGAGCTGCTTGAGGAATTCATCTCTAGGATTACTAGGCCTGGTTTTGCATATCTCATCAAGAAACTTGTGGACTGACTTGATCAGATCTTTCAAGAGGGGAAAGTAAAGGTTGCCTTGTTTTTTTCTTCTTTTATAAATTTGAAAGGACTGGAGACAGCTTGAGAAAATAAATGGTTGGAGAAGGACAGCACCTAGATAAACTCTTGTCTTTCCCTACTTTTTTGAAGAAATCTCTTTGCCATATTCAACAGATATGACTGATATGTGACAAAGATGCTAAACACTAGTGAAAAAAATCATAATCAAAGGCAGCATGCAGGAGGAGAAATTTAGTGAGCAGACTGTTAAATCTCCGTTTTGAAGATGTTTGGGAACGGTGATCAGTATTCTGTTTCTGAATGGGTAAGTGCAATTGGCCCTGACTTGAAGATGAGCTCTTAGCATCACTTCCAACACTGATTCTGATGTGGAAAAAAACTTGACCTCTCTCCAGTCCTATTAGACTCCATTACCAAAAAAGGTACAAAATTGAAAATACTGAATTGATTACTAAATTTCAAATACACTGTACACAGGGCAGACAAAGCCTAATGACAAGGAAGACACAAATTAGACACCCAAAGTAAGTCAGAAAGAACTACACAGTGTGATTACTACACTATCTACAAGTTAAGAGCAAGAAAGCTGCTATAAATGAAAGGAACAAGATTTGGGGTAATAAATTCTCAAAGGCATCCAAGTACCATCCAATTCTGCCAGGCACACAGGTAAGAAATATCACCATAGGCAACTCTGGACATACCAAAATCCTGCCTGGAAAAGTACTTTTTCCCACAAAAGCGAAGAACTAAAAGACTCTTGTTATATTGTAGCATCTTTAAAATGTTATAATGTAACACATTCAAAATTTCAGGTGAGCACAGTCCAGCAACAAGAAACTTTATCTGACCCTCTTAAACACAAGATAATGGACTTTAAATATCAAAAGACCACCCTACAGCTGTATCCCTATTCAAAAACAGTACCTGCTGCCTAGTTTTAAAATAAAGAAATTACTTACTTTCATCCTTATAATTTTGAACATTATAAAAGCAGAGTTTAGACTTTATTAATGACACAAGAGAAAACATCTGGACCCCCATATGAGAGCAGATAAAGCACACTACACTAAGAGGGATATTAAATAGAGTCTACCTTGGCCAAGGGGAAGAGAAGAAAGCAAAATACGAAGAGATTAAAGTTCACTATATCTGCTTAATGGAATTGGAACCAAGAATATACTTGCACACTTTCTCCCACAGGTCATGCTCAGGCAATCCTTGCAGAAGCAGGTAAGTACCTCAAGCTGACACCAAGAGGTAACATTCTCAAGTGTGACTCACAAAGATGGATGACGTCAAATGCAGGTCTAAAACCATCTTTCCATAAAACCACTCCAGATCTGAGACACCCATTCACACAGAGGTTTCTTTGTCAGTCATATATCTTAGAGGCAGCTATGGAAAAATTTTATATAAGCTACTAATGAAAATAACACATCAACAGGCAGGAGAAACAGAAGAAAATGTTCTGCATTCAGAACTTTCAGACATTAAAGTACCTCTTTGCCTACTCTGACATCCTGAACATGTAAACAGGAAAGAATACACTGCTCATGCCTGAATATTTTCCAACATCATCCAAGCATTTCTAATGCATATATGCTCCACAACTTTCACTTAACATTTTCATATATGTCTTTGGACTACAAGCTCCTTTCTAGACAGAATAATGTTGAACACATCAGTGAATACAATGAATACATTCGACTTTCAGACTGCAAGGCACCATCCCAACTGTGGCAATAAACGTGGAGGAGCAAACACCTCAAAGTGATTTGTGAAGAAGCCTAAGAAACCAGTACTTAAGAAAAATAATAACAGCAAAACCCTCCATCCTCAGCCACCTAGCTAAGCAAGAAATTCTACCCATTTAAAGCAAAAGTTAAAAAGATGATTATTATTCAAGACAAGGAAAATTATTCAAAGCCTATTCCATATATTAATCTATTCAAACATACAATAAGATAGAGGATCTAAAAAGTTATATTAATACTTGAGGTTCTTGATTTGCTTTTTCTTCTAGTTTTCCTGAACTTTATACTTTTTATGCCTTATTTATAAACCTTTCAGTTCAAGTCATTCCTTATGAAGTGATGTATTTTGGCATAAATGTTTTGACTCTGAGACTTCAGACATAACTAGCATCAGATCCTGAACTCCAGACTTCTAATGAACATTGACCCCTAAGTATTTATGATGGTTTTGGACTTAATTTCTCAAAAGTGAGAAAAAAATATCAGTGATTGAAATGTTAAAAAAGGAATAGAAATTGAAAGTATCTAAAGACATTTAAGCAATGCAAATAATGAACTCGAAAGTCCATGGTTAAACAGAAAATAGAAGTTCCAAATAGAGGTGTAGTGGGTGTAAATGAAAGATAAGAATAATCAGTGGATTTTAATTTTTTTTTTAATTTTTAAAGTAAACAAACCACTATGTTCAAAAGAGGACCTTTGCAGGCTGTCTTGATACCTGTAGCATGCTGGGCTACAGAATAAAAAACTCCCCAAAATTTCAGCCCTCTTAAGGGGAGCATGAACAAAAGAAATCCAAAAAAGCTAATGACAAATTAGTAGATGGGTATTATAATACTGAGAGATTTACAGCAAAAGCAGAATGATGTGCTTGTCCATTAAAAGGAAGATGGAAGTATTCTCTAGTAATAACAGAGATGGTGGTTATCTAGGCAGAGACAAAGTACTCCTATACACATAGAAGAAATGCTTCCAGCTCAAGAGACCTGTATATATTACACTCCATGCCCCAAAATGGCATATGTAATACCAAAAGCTACAAGAATATGATTACCATACACACTAACATTGGATGGAAAAGTACCATGCACAATAAGCCCTTTAATTTTTATCATGAATCTTAAAACACAAGAAAGGCAAAACAAATTTGATGAAAGAAAGAAATTGATAGTAATAAAATTCTGTAGAGAAAAAAATTCTGTTTGGAGGTCTTTTCAATGAGATTGCACTTTGATCAGCTAAGTATAAGGTAAAAACATTATGGCATGGATATGATATAACAGTTTTCAAAGGCAATTAACCTTTCAGTTAGAGTTCCATTTTAACTAGGAAAAAGCATGCATTATTAAATACAGCTGAAACAGTTTAATAGATATTTCTTCAACTGCAGCCACCAAAAGAAAACAATTTAGTAAATATGAATGTCACCCTTGGGAATCTGCAAATATAAATACTAGTTACTAATTTCTAGTGTTTTCACTAGTACTTAAAAAACAAATCTGAAATGCCCACTTCAAGAAATACTTGTTGGTGAGTAAGAAACATGTAGCCTTTAAGAAAACTGTGATGTTTACAATACACTTGACTTTTTCTGTTGGAAATAACAAGTAAATCTGATTTAAGAACTGCTCATAGAACAGCTTTATAATTAGTGTGACGCCATCATGAAAGGAAAAAAGGTATCGATTTCAATTCTTCTAGTAAAGAGAAAGCTCAGCATGGTATTGGTGAGAATTTATTTGAAATGTATGTACCATCCTGTCATCCCTCTGGGAGCCTAAGCATTTCCTCCAGAGTTGCATTCAACTGCAGATGAACTAAACAGAACACTGAGACATGGAGGAACCCAGAGCTGTTTCCAGTGTCCCAATGTGACACAAGGAAACCAGGAGCTGTGTGGTGGTTCAAGGACATTTACAAAATAGTTGTTACTTTGCCTTGAGTTACACTCCCCTCCTCTACCTGTCCCCTTCCCCAAAATGCCTTGTGTTCATTTGGAAAAAAAGACTTAAGAATCCTGCATGCATAGTCTGGCTCTTATATTCAAGAAAGTACAATCCCAATTGCAAAAGGCCGAAGCAGACCTGTAGGGTGCTACTGAATGACAATAAACTGGGATAAAGTATAAAAGCATTATCTTCCCTGCTCTCTTGAATATCATCAATTACAGGCAGAAGCCTTTCTTCTGAAATGGATTTCTCTATCGTAGAAATAATTATATATAAGAATGACTTTTATTTGTTTTGGACTTAAGAAAACCTGTTTCTCTTCAAGAAGAAAGACGCACACAAGAATTACTGCCATTCTAGAGATTAAATTTGACATTTAAGCTGAGGAATTAACTAGAGTCCATGCTTCCTTGACCATTAAACTGTATGTAAATTCAGTGGAATTTGAAATTTAGATTCTAAATTCTGTAACATAATCCAAATACAGTAAAA
Source organism: Parus major (assembly GCF_001522545.3). Classification (NCBI taxonomy): domain Eukaryota; kingdom Metazoa; phylum Chordata; class Aves; order Passeriformes; family Paridae; genus Parus; species Parus major. Next base: position 35,730,565 of record NC_031770.1, on the reverse strand, counting down.
CAAATGATTTTTTAAAAAAATTTCAAGAAAAATCTTACCTTTGGTGCACGCACATAATCTGTCTGTGCCCGAACAGTATATCACAGAGACAAACATATCTGGTTCCTCAGTGCCCTCTTTTTTAGGTGGCTCCACTTTGGCCAGAATTTCAAAGTTTGAAAGATCTAGTATTTTAACGTATCCTCCCTGAGTAGTTATTACCAGGTGCCCAAGAGTAGAGATCTCAGATCTTCTCTCTCTCCCATTGCCATTTTTAGAAGTTAATTGTATTTCCTCTACAGGCTCCTCACAGTCGTCCTCTCGATTATCCAATATATCTGGTGGGAGCAAAATCATTGAGGTAATTGTGTCTTGGGGGTCTTTGATATGCTGGATTTTTACTGGTTCCTCCTCTAGAGTAACTATTCTAGTGGCATAATTCATCTTATAAAGCACTAGGTATCCACCACTAACACTTCTCTGTTCAGGCTGAATTATTAAAGGAGTTGGTACATCTGCTGGTGACTCATGCTGGATTACATCAATGCTTGTGCCATTCACTACAGCAAGACTTGATTCTAGTTCCCCCTTCCTTCTATTACATAGTGCCGAGTTTAATTTATTTAAATTATTCAAGGCCTCTACTTGATTTATTGCACTCAGAGATTCGACAGGACAAGTCCGCAGTCCTATTAACAGATGAATTCCATCTGCACAAGGTGTGATTGAATCTACACACAGGTTCTCCTCCTCTGCAAACTTGGGCAGACGCAGGCACTGAACCAAAGTCCCAGGCTTGGGAACCATAGAGCTCCACTTGTCCGAGTCCGGAGATGTCAGGTTGGCTGCAGCATCTGCAAACTGCTGAATGTAAGTCACAGGGGGATCCTGTAACAGCAACTGTTCCTGACTGTCCAGCTCCATTTCAATGATTTGTGGAACTGTGAAACCATCATCATGTATACTTTTACTCATAATATTGTTCATCTGTGAAAAGAGTTTTCCTGCTTTTTCATCAGACTCCTTGATGCTGTACAGCAGCAATACAGGCAAAGTCCTCCTTACCAGAGGGGAATTCAGTTCTGAATTAGTGCAGGATTCATTGTCAGTTGATCCCTGTTCCGAGACACTCTCACCTCGAGTCCTGCTTAGGCCATCCAGTGATCTCTGAGAGTTACTGCTTACGGGAGAGGTAGCAGGCGATTTGTATGTTAATAGACCTCCAGCTAATAAACAAGGAAAGGGAATGTTGTGTTGTTCTAGATGTTTTTCCTTCATCTTTTCACTCTTACAGTTGGCCAAACAGGGATTTGCCCCAAGCTCTTCTAGGTCTTTAACTGTGTCCTCCAGGACATTTGCAACAATTTCCCACTGAAGTTTTTCAGGTTGCTGAAGAACGCTGAGAGCTGTTATATCAAGGCTGACTTCCATAGTTTCTTTTTGTGATGTATGCCCTTTAAGACAAAAATGTTTAACATAATACAAATGCTCAAAGGACAAAATAGGAATCATACTGCATATAGTACTGTTTGTTGGAAAAAAAAGGATCTTTTTCTACATCTCATGCTCTTTTCTTCCCCACTTGGTGATCCTTACTCAAAGATGTAAACCATATTATAGAAAATAAACACATAGTCCTCCCCCTCTCAAAATTTCTGACTCAACCGCTAAGAAAATAGCACAAGAACACCATGCATAGCATTGTTCTGCTTCCATACATAATCTTCATTCAGGAAGAAATACTTTTATCAAAGCGCATAACCTTAGGGAAACAATCAAGACACAGGAACTCTTTCTGGCAATCCCCTGAATTTAAAGGGTTTTGTACAGCTGAAATTTGTTCCTGTTCTAAGAAAGTTCTTTTATCTTGGTTTGTGCACTTTATTGACAGCAAGATAAGCAATGTTTGTTGTCAAGTCAGACACTTATTAACTAACAAAGCACAGTTTTCCTTTTCTCCTGTATGCAATCTCTCCACCACACAAACTTAAATACTGGCATTCCTTCCAAGGTAAATCCTTTTCCTTTTTTCTAACACAGTGAATATAATATCAGTTTTGACAGGGTTTTTTTAAAAGCCTGATGGAAGAATTTCCCTTCACCTCTAAGCCATCAGATACATAACAGATCAGCTATAACCTACCTGTAACAGATTCCGATCTGGAATGCTCTTCACTGTCTGAATCCTCCAGTAGGTCGTCACTGAAAAAAATAATGTAAGAATAACACCATGTACATGCTAACTGCATGCTTAGTTTTAATTAAATAGGTAAAAATTATTGAAAAACACAGTGAATACTATAACTGGCCATTCCTTTTAGTCAGGATTGTTCATCCACTGATGAGTTCATCACAGACACCAACATGAAGTTTTTTTTATCCATTATTGAACCAATAGACCAGATTTCTTTTTATCTCATTCTACTATTGTATTTCCTACAATTCAGGCATAAATGGAATTAAAATGAAAGTCAGTTCTCATGAGTCTTTCAAAGAAAAATAAAACCATACAATCAGGACATCTAAAAATTAATATCAACACCTTCAAATTCCTCAAAATCATCTCTGGAAAGTGGAGCTGACAGACTGCTCTTCAATTCCACAAGGCAATTTTGTAGCTAGTACTGAAACGAGGGATGAACAGTATTGTTGGTTTTAAAAATACTGCCAGATAAATAATTTAGTCATAAAACTAGGTTCTGTTCAAGATCACTTTTCAAGAGAAATAGGCCCATGAGTAGTTCTAAGAATATTTAAATAATTAATGCATCTGACTTTTAAAAAAAAAAAAAGAAATTATTTCCTATTACGGGCTCCTTACACATAGGAAGGACATTAATCTCTTTGCAGCTTCAGGTATAACTATTCACAGTACCACGTCAGATCCTCAAACTTCAACAAACTGGATGTTTATTCCTCATATCTAAGAAACAGATCTTTGTGGGGTCAAACCTGATCAACCTTCACTTCACAACATGGCAGACATAATTCAATACTTTGATTCTGATCCAGCTTCCCCTTAAGTGGAGAACTGATAGTAAATTGTAGGTTAAGCGAAATGTAAGATGCTTAGTTCTAGGCAGTATGATTGTACTGTCCTGTATCCAGCTCTTAAAATTGGTATAATTCTTTAACTACTAAGACCTCCCAGCCCTAAAGCTACAGTAAGAGTCCAGGCAGCTGCTGATGTTGCCCATGTCAGCAGAAAAGCAAGCTCTGTATTTGTTCTGCACTACCAAAGATATCACACAAGCTCAAAACCAAAGATTTACCTCCTTGTGTATTTAGCAGTATTGTTACTTTCTTCTTAATGCTGAAGTTTAAGAAGAAACATTCAGAAAACCAGCAGGACTCACATTCAGAAAACCAGCAGGACTCTCCAGACAACTTTTGTTCTAAATTTTCCAAGTTATTCACTCTATTGAGCTTTGGCAAGACCAGACAAGAGTTCCCAATAAGACTGCATGAAGCACAAGTGAAATACTTGGAAAGTGTGTCTCACATCACACTTTCTAAGCAGTGGCATACCCTCTAGCTTATCCAAATCTTTGCAACAGGACTAATTGTTTAGAGTCTGTACATGTGCATTAAAAGTAAGCAAGGAAGTACAAATTCCCAGCATATCGACACAGTTTATTTTCAGAATGACATAACCATACATTACGGAAAATGTATGAAATTACGGAGAAGCAATCAGAGAAAAGCATGTTCCAGAACTCCATAAGGAGCCTTTGCTTTCAAAACCTGAAATATATAATCCATAACTAAAATGAAAAGCTGATCCTAAACTTATATTCCTATCTCTTTTTACTCTGCCTCTGAAACCTGAGCGTAGGGCAGCAATGAGATCTGCAATTTCTCTGCTAGTGGAGTATGAAACTGGAACAGCAGGAAACTGATTAAAAAAATAGAAATTTAGATTAGTCTTTTTCAAGTGTTGAATTGTGTACAAATACAGAGTGACTAAAAATATTATTTCCATGAAAAGGAAATTACCAATCTTGTATTTCACAAAGCTAAAATGGCCTCTACCACTTACACAGAAGCATTTCATATTTCTAATTGGGTAGACTGGCATACCTGTCTCCTTCTAGTTTTGGTATGTCTGAGCAGCTAGAGGAATCTTCTAACCATGCCAGTGTTGGTCTCCTTGAGTCAACCCCTGAGCTCTGTTCTCCTGATAACATAAGTTGCTGCACAATAGCAGGATCATATGCATTGATTTCAAATTTTAAGTGGACCTGAGAAATAACAACAAAAAAATAGAAGATGTATTTGATTTTGAATCAAGATATGCCTGATCAGTAAACAGTTTATGAAAAATGATTGTTTATATTGCATACCTTCATAAGTTTGGAAACATCCCATATGCAGATCTTTCCTCGTTTTGTTGCAGCAGCTAGAAAATGAGGGCAACTTCCAGATCCAAAGCAGGTTATTCTGTCAGTGCCATCTGTGCAGGGAAATTGTGCTGGACTTGTTGCCAGTGTGACCGAAAGAGGTACATTCTGAGTGTGCTCACCCTTGACAAATGGGCAATTTGGGGAATGTCTCTCATGTTCAGACCTTTCCAGATTAAAAACAAACAGAGAAAATATCAATTTTTTTACTGTGAAAACTACGCACAGCATTTACAAGCTAAGCCCCAGAAGTGCAGCTGAAACAGAACTGTATGAAATGTACTGCAGTCAACCATACAATAGAGCTCTGAAGTTACTAACACAGCTTTCCCTGCTGATTCTCAATAGCAGACTGTATTAAAGACTTTTTCAATCAAAGCACATTCATATTCTAAATTATCAATTTGCTTTGACTCAATCAAAGCACATTCATATTCTAAATTATCAATTTACACAATGTTCTTAATATAATTAGTCCATAAAAAAAAAAATAAAAAAATTGTTCTATAGGCAGTAGCCAATCATGTCTCCATAAAGCCCAGATTAAATTAACATACATTAAAACTCTAATGTTACGAGTAACTTTAGAAGCAACATCCTGTTTTTCATTCTATATTCACAATTAAAAGAATCAAAACTGAAAACAGTTCTGAATGTCACATTGACCTAGAAGCATGGAAAAAACCTAATCTTGATATACAGCTAAGACAGAGACATGACAAGAACAATTACACAGCTACAAAATGTCTTGAAAATCCTAAGTGAAAGGAGTAGACAAAAACTATGAAGATAATATTGCAAGGAAAAGTTTCCAGCAAGTCAAGAATCTGATGTGTTCAAGAAAAAATTATAAATTATCAACTAATCCAAAAAAAAACATTACATTAAGAACTCTTTAATCAGTGTAAGGTCCCACATTTATATCACTATGCAGAATCAATTTTAGATTATTCAGGAAGCTAGTAATGCATACTGAAACTTCAGAGAAAAGGCAAATATAGACTACATAGCCATGACAGTTTTTGAACCTGAAATGAGATGCATTCTATTCACAATCAAATAGAAGACTCAGTTTTGAATATTGGCTGACAGCTCTCAAGGAGCAATTTGAAATGAAATAGCAAATCAGAATTAAGAAATAAAACAAACTACATTTGTTTTTTCTTTTAGTATTATAAAGAAATTTGATATAGTACATCAAATCTTTTTGTGATTTGTTCCATGGAATCATTCTGGAAACTCATTCTTGTCAATGACTTGTCCTAAACTCACCAGAAATAACACTGAGATATGTTGAATTTTGTGCTTTGAAGATTTATAACCTCTTCAGCACAAAATCAAGTGTACTTCACACATGATTAAACTTACCAAGGTTCATCTGTAGGCTCCCAGCACACCAAGCACACACTACAGGTAAAGCACATGGCTCTGTCATCTCCTGATGAAGCAGGCTATGAAAATAGGAAGAAACACTTGAAATTTATATAGCTATGTACTACAAAACACTTTTAACTAGGTGATAAAGTTCTTTCCCTTTAGTGACATACTAAAGCCATCACATTAAACATATAATAGACCACAATTTTTATATACTACAAAGTGGCAGAACTTCACATTAAAAAAGATATATGTTACCATAGAAGAGATCCAGAACTAACATTCATGCAAGTCATTGGATGCAAACAACATACATAGAACAGAAATTACTTTGTTGGTTTTTTTTTGCAAAGTTCACAAGGTTCAAAAAATTTAGAACTGCAGCAGAATACATGCTTGGATAAACACGGGTTAAAAAATATTCCTACCAATCTCTTAGGACAAAGTATTCTCTACCCCTCCTCTGCAAAGAACAGTTGTTACTAGCTGAAGTAACTGAGGAAAAGTAATCAAAATTTTCATTCTCTTAAAATTTAGCATTTTCAAGACCTCATTTCAAGACATGCAAATGCAATTCCAACATACGAATTCCCTGCATTTCACCTTCTGCACAAGTTTTAGAAATCACCAAAAACTTCATCCACCTATCACACTTTGCAACTGACAGATTGCAACAGACAGTATTGCTTTCAAATGGTGGGAACTGCCCAGCCATCATTATCTAAATCCATATTATAAATATTTTTTTTAAAGCAGGAATAATTTCAAGGAATGAAAAATGGAAATAAGTAAAAGTAGTGGAATAAAACATTGAGGTTGTATTTATTCACTAAGCCTAACAATGTAATGTGATCTAGGACCTCTGTTAGATACAATTAAGTTCTACTAGCAATGTATGGTTAGAGAACTCTAGTGCCAAGCTTACTGCTTTTTTGCTTTACTTGTAATATAAAAAGGATTATTTACTCAATAATCTAACAAGGAGAATGACAGATTCTACATAACAACCAATTTCATCTCTATTACTGTTAACTCAGATTAATCTGACATTTCAAAAAGTTTTATATACTGAAGTTCAGAACAGTATTTTCCGTGATCTGTACAAAAAACCCAAAAAGAAGCAAACTCAAGACGCCAACACCCCTTGAAACTTAAAAAAAAAAATAAAGAAAAAAATGAGCTGAATGACTGTTTCCCTGAAAACTCAGCTTCTGAGCTTGCTGACATAGTTTTCTAAAGACATTCCCAGGACAGTAACTGTAAACATAGATATGTGTACATTCTTTCTGTTACACATCTTGTGATGGACATCTCTCATGGCCAGTGCAGTGAGAAAGTGTTATCCTGAGCATCCAATCCCCGGCCATGGTCAGAAGCCTATAAAACCTGGGAGGAAAAATAAACTCTCTCTTCCTTTCACCACACCTCGACCTGTGTCCGTGTGATCAATTCATCGCCAGCAGCAACAAACGACAAAGTTTTTTATGGTTTATGCATAATTGAAGGAATCCATTAAAAAAAAAAACCTGACTGAAAAACATCACCTCTTTTCCCCTGTCCTTTCACCTGGGGAACAAACACTAAGAACAATTAAATCTCTTGCCTGGTGATAGAATCCAGCTTGAGCCATAGGATCTGGCTGTGCCCACCGATAACCCACATGAGGCCATGAAGTGAATGTCTCCCGTCTGTTAGCTTCACTATACATCAAAGACCTAGAAAGGTGAAAAACTCTACATTACCCAAAATTGCCACTTAAAATTTGTAAGACTTTCAGTCCTTTAGTAACCATTAAAAATAGCACAAACCTATAACTTACACATAAAATTTTAATTAACTATTACAGGAAAGTTACAAAGTTTCCTCACTTGGGTGCTCAAAGTACATCCCCAGTAAAAAAGAAAAGGCGCACAGCTACCTATGGATCTTAAAAGCAAGATTAATAAAACAAGCTATTTGATCCACCTGCAGAAAAGCCTCAGATACCCAAAGCTATTCTGCATCGAAGGCAGGTGGAGAATCTAGCCCAACTGCAAGAGAGTTGGATTTTTTTTTTTAACATGACAACTACTGTAAAAATTTGGGGTTCTTAAACAGTTAAACAGATATGAATAGGCATATTTAAAAACACTCTAAAGGGATGTTTTAGGCTTAACTGAATACATGGTCCAATCCCCGCCCTCCCCGTCATCACTCACTACATACTATAATACTTATAAATTTTAAACTACTACATCCCAAAATATGAACCTCTCTGCAACTCAACAGTTAGAGGCCAAAGAAATTCCTCTCTTTTCCACCTTCACTCAGTGCATATCCCTCATCTGCAACAGTACATGAGAAATGACTATCAGTTTTTCTTTTCCCTTGACAGAGCTTTGTTCTCCCAAGAACTAGAGCTGTTAGATGGAAAGGTGCCTTATTTCCTCTTTCTGCTTCTCAGTTCCAGGAAATTTTTTCTGTCTTATAAGAGAATGAAAATATTAAACATTTCCTGCCAAGGAAGTAATCTATTCTAGCAACACCCACATAAGAGCTATCTTAACTTGACACTATACCAGCTCAAGAGACAGATCTTGGGAGAGCTCTAATCAAAATACAATATGGTGAGGTACAGGTAGACCTGAAGGCTTGGGGAGGGAAAGCTAAGAGATGAAATCAAATTCATTAAATTATTTGAGGTGTAAGAAATGATAATACACATGCAAAGTAATATTTGTACAGACACTTCCAAGAAAGAATAATTTATAAGCTTAGAAGATTTACCAGTATTCTAACTAGTCTCCACTTAAGAAGGTTAAAATAATGGGTTACTTGCTTGTGTATACATTACCACTTGGATCAGAAAGAGATGAAGCAGCAATCTGAGGTAAAATGTTCTCTTACCCCAAACACATAGCAGGTGACAAGAGCAGAAGTAGCGTATATATGTTCTGCAAAGGTAACTTCCTAAACTTCTAAACCATAAAACATAAGCATGACTCTTTCTTGTATGAAGGAAAAGCAACTGGCTTCAGGAAACAAAGCAGTATATATTTAAGGCTGCAACTGTTACCTTTCTAGAAGTTTATATTGGTATTAAGAGCAAGGTAAATTCCGTTTGCATTAAAGCTAAAACCCAGTCAGTCTTATGGAGTCCATAAAGGTTTTGCTAAATTCAATAACATGTATGGCACAGTACACATTAAACAGTTAACTAGCTGTATGTGTAAGAACAAAGAACAGAACAGGACTAATTCTTTGGCAAATAAGTTAATGTCATCTAAGAGCTTATCCTGATACAACTAAGGGGTCAAATTCATCACTTATTTTGTCTTAATATACCTGTCCACAGATCGCCCAGGTCCCACACCAAGCTCTGGTCGTGCGCTGGGTAAGAGGTAAGATAACCTATCCATCACAGAGGATGCTACAGGTAAGGCAGCAATATTTTGATTTATCTTCTTGAGTTCATTTACAATGGCACTGGCGACAGACTTCAAAACATGATGAGGAAGGTGGAACGTAACCGTTGCCCACTAAACAAGAAAAAAGTGTCTGTTTAAAAATTTTAACATATAAACAACAAACAGATCATAAAAGTGTCAAAACCAAAGCACATGTAATACCAAGAAATACAACAACAGAAGCACAAAAGCAACATGAACATAACACAAGGAGTTAGTAACTTCAAATTTTTAGCTCAGTTGGGTTTATAAGTTGACTTTATCAGCAAGAAACAAGAAATCTTGTTTATTCTTTTACCAAGTGAAGCTTCACACATAAAACTAAGGAACAGATAATATATTCCCCTGACTTCAAACAAAATCCACCACACTCAGTCACAGATTTTGTATATTTCAATGGCAGACACACAAATTAGATGTGGCAATACATGTTATACAGTACAAAGACAAATTCTTACCTTTGCAACTTTATGATTTGCTGCTGTTTCATGTGAGGTATTTTTTAAGCCATCCTTCAGTTGTGTGATGAACAAATCATATCCCTCTGTGCTAGAAACATCTACTTTTTCTATGCAAGCAGATAACAGCTGCTGAGCCTAAAATGCAGATGTGTAAGCAAAGTTAGCACCCACACTGAGTAACTACAACAGGAATTATGCCTGTATCATTACTCTCAGAAATGTCCTTTGCCAGATTCAACTTTATCATATATTATATCAGCATAATTCCCATTAAAGATCCAGACCTGAGTATGATACTCCAAATTTTATCTCACAGGCCAACCCATATATAAACTTCAGCAATGGTAACAGTAATTACTACAAATTCCCTCAAGGGCAATATTATCAAATGTTGAATAAGTCAGTCATATAAATTACAACTGAAGATCTATTAAAGCAAGCATTGAGGAGGCATCTATTGCCCAATGCTTTCTCTTCAAAAGGATTCATTCAGCTTTAATGATAAAAAGTGACAGCAAGAACAAGTCTTGCCATTCTGAGTAGCTTTGTACCTTCAAAAAGATAGATAATAATGAGAACAACAACATTGCAATAAAATTAGAGAGAAGTTATTTAGAATGCTAATGCAGTAAAGCTGAAAAATTGGGCAAAGAAAAACCCAGGCTAGTTTAGAACTTAGTTCTTAAAACTCAGAAATAATGCAGCTAGGAAAGAATGCTATAAACATCCACTTATAGACATTTTCTTCCAAGCCTCATCTGTTTCCAGCTTACCCCTCTGTCTGCTAACTTCATGTTGACAGGTAAGATTTAAAGGTATGCTTAGTGTGCAAGGCACGGAGTATTCTAAACCTATTGTTAGGTGGGTTAACATCTGAAAAATATTACAGGAACTCTTTCAAGTTACAAATACAGGGAAATATTACCCAAGGACAATGGTCAACCAGTCCTTTAAACAACCACAAACTTGTCGAAACAGAACAGACCAAAAGGCCCCTTAGTTACGGCAATAGGAAGTTCAGGGGAAGAAAGACTGAAATAAGGAAAAACAGCCCCCTAGCTAAAGATGTATCAGAAGAATAACAGACTGTAGAAGTTCCTAAATTGTAGTGTTCTATCATGAATTCAAAACAGCATAGAGGTTGCTTCAGTTTGTTAATTCTGACAATTAGAAATCCATAAAGGTGCACTGCACTACCAGCAGATCAAACTACTTAAAAGACTATTTAAATTAAGTGTAAAAATTAGCAGAAAGGTTCTAGAGAAAACTAAACACTAAACTCCCTTCCTTGATGAAAGTTTTTGACCTTTCTATGATGAAAGAGGTGGACAGATGTGTTTGTATGATATTTGCTTAATATTTACTAAAATTTTCCAAGGTCTGGGCTACTGACTTTTGAAATTAAAAGAAAGAACTTAAGGCTGCTAATGTTTTGCCTTCTTCCTCACTGATTTGGTGATGAAACTCCCAAAGCTATTCCTAATGAGCCCCACACTTCTTTTTCTACAGGAAGGATCTTTACAGAGAAGGGCTGTAAATAAGGGTCTGTAAACTCTTTAGAACCAAAGAATCTTTGTGCCAAAAAACTGACACAAACTTTTAAGTTATATTGAACCATGAGAGACTGCAAACATGCCACAGCAGACCTTATGGAAGGAAATCCTGACACTTTCTTCACACTTAGACACACATACCAAGATCCTTTAGTAACCCACAAAGGGTATAAAAGTGATGCCAGTGGGCAACAAGCATCAGGAGCCTGGAAAGCTCTCTTCAGAGACCTCTGTGAAACATTTTATTGCCCTTACTGCTACTCAAGTCACACAGTTAAAAACTTCACATATAACATACATTCTTGATTCATAGTAAGCACCTGTTATTCAATGCTTCAGAAGTACATAAATAATTTACATCAGTGCTGAGGATAAACAAATGCAACAAAATCCTAAGCACTACACTCTTAAGCAGAAATGTCTACATTAGCTTCTCTTAAAGTGATACTAAATGCTCAAAGTACTGTGCCACGAAGTACTGTGTTACAGCCGATCCAAACATGTAAGGGAAGCCAGGTTTGCACAGAAAAAAGTCTTTTGTTAGGCCAGCTGACCTTGCTAGAAAACTTAGATTCCAGCTCTAATTCTTCAAATGATGAAACACCGTATTACCTAATTTCGTCTTTCCTTTCCTGAAGACTATAACAACAACAAAAACAACAACAACAAATCGGGCATGTCTAACAGGGCAGACTAACTTCTACAAGTAAACATAGATTCCATACACAAGCACAGACAAAGGTGGGGAAATGAGTCCTTATCTCTGGTCACTAAAAAGTTCTTTCATCTGAAGTAATGTAGTCTTGAGGCATGCTCTTACTTGTTTGAGATACAGATAACTGTGAAAAGCTATGACCCTATGACAGCTAACAACTAAGAAACTCTTCTATTAGATGGTGTTAATATCACCCTAGAAAGTCAAGAGTCAAAAATGTCTGGTTTCAGTATTGCCGACACAGTTATTTACATGCCTCTTTTTGTTCCCTCCCTCCACATCTTACCTCTGTAACTGGCAATTCAAGCTGAACCACGTCATCTTGTTTTGAAACAGGCGTTTGCAGGGCTGTGTCCAACAGTAAGATGCCATTGAGATCTTTCCTACATCCTACTGCATAGTCGTCCACAAAGATCACTTTATCCACAGCAGAAATATACTGACATTTCACCCGTCCACCTGGTTTAGCTACAAAGGAAAGATAAAATGCAAGATACAATTGGAAAAATGTTTTTTATAGAAAAGACCTCTAATTTCTGTTTAGGAAAGTAATGTAACACATTGGCAAGATCTTCTTGAGATGATCAAAACCTAGCAACCACAATTTTCACCAAGCTTTTATAATTCCTACATTAAAAACAAACACTGCAAAAATCTATACATCCCATCAATAACTACAATCATTTTATTCCTACAGTGGAAGCCATTAATTTAAGTCCTCCTCCTAACAGGAGATCTCAACTAGTGTTTTCAAGCTTAATGCAGATGCCTGGTGTACTCAATACTAGCTGACAGTCAATAATAAGAACTAAATTGTACAAATCAGAACGAACACTGAGACAAAATTGCTAAATTACCATTTAGGCTTATTAACACTACTTCATCAAGCAAAACAATATTTAAATTCTCAAAACTAAGTACAGCATGTAACGTACCAATGTGGCATGTGTTCCTTGAGACACTACGACAGCTCATTTCTGCTCAGTGCTGCACATGTGATGTCAGTAACAGGTTTGAGAAGTTTGGTGAAGGCAGAGGAACACTGCCAGCAGATAAATAAGGAAAGGCTGTGGCAATGGATATTATCACGTAAAATGTTTAATGTTACTTATCATGATTATGTGTCTAAAGCTGAATGGACTGCAGAACTAAATGTAATCCATGTAAAATGCTACCTGCATAGAAGGCAAACTGCTTTCTATTGCAGACAGAAGCAGATTATGTGTATGTTATAAATATATGGACACATTCTCCAAGGGCAGCTGAAAGTGCTGGATTATCAACACAGATGTCTTCCTGTCGCACAGGAACAGGAGTTTCGTTAAATTTTGCATTAATCATGTCCTGTCCATGTTCTCCTCTTTCCTCAGACACTGGATACTGTTTTTATTATAAATAATTTAAAAATCACCATTTTGGTAGCTAGCATACAGTAAAACACCCAAGCTAGGGACAGCTACATAATTCTGTCATCTTTACACTTTGACAGAATTAAATGGAAATTAAAACTTCTGGAAATATAGGGCACATGAATCTGACCACATTACATTTGTGGTATCCTCTTTAATGCAGGTAAAGAACAGTTGTCAGCTACACTTCTCACCAAGATTTCAGATTTCGGAAACAATGACTGATATACTCACAAAATAAAGGATATATGCATTTGCCTGCATTAAAGATACTGCAATCGTAATCATTGATACAGCAGTCAGAAACACTTGGAGTCTGGAATCACTTGATACTTGGGCAGTCTTTGGTCCTTGCTCAGCAAAAAAGAGTTCTCTGAATGGTAAATCAACTAATTTCAAATTGTGTTTTTGTCAATCCACTGGAGTTCCTCAGACAAGACTTTCTACAGCCAGCACAGCTGCAGGCAAGGAAGTAAACCATTTTACAGGAAAGTAAGTTTTGTCAAAAATTCAAATACAAGATTTAACATCTTTAAAGGTGTAAGTTTCAATAACATACTGGAAACTATTATGCAAGTAAACTGAACAGTATCTGATGCATTAAACTAGAAACCTCAGAAGATTCTGATGGCATTGGCAGACTCTTCAGAGTGATCTAAGGGATGGATAACTACAGGACACCTTCTTTAACACTCTTCTCTCCTCCTCTCCCCTCCCAGAGAAAATGGGAAAAGCAGCTCACACTTTCTGGCAGTGCCAACACCATGAACACTTGCTTTTTCACTTTCCTTATTTCTTGTCAAGCACAGGAGTATGCTCATGCCCTGTGACTAGGAGTTTAGCAGTCTGTGGAAGCCCCAGCAATTGTGGCTTTCCAGGCTAGACCACTCTTATTTTATCAGTTCTGTAGTGATGTTAATGAATTCTCATATCTAAAGCAGCAAATAGCTAATATTCTCTGAGTAAATGATCCAAATCTTCAAAAACCAATGATGATTACTAACGAGGCAGATAACAGAGTATTTCTGCTCCACTGCAAAACAAAATAAGAAGTTATAACTACAGAACAAGAAATACATTGCCTACCAGCTGTGCTTTTCCCTGTGCTGGCTAATATTCTGGTTGGTTGTATTGACAGAAAGATTGGCCAAATTATCTCTAGAAAGTTATTCACAGTTGCTGTTTTTATTTTATTTGAAGCACATAAAAACAAAACAGGCTTTCTTAGCCTAAGTCAATGGAGCTTCAAGGAAATGATTCAATCAATATTTAATATTTTTCCAAAACCCAGAGAAACGCATACCATTACTGACTAGTTTACACTGAATAGCCTCTGAGTTGCTGAGAAGCTTTTTTGCAAATAGGAGTTTAATTTATAAGTTCACAAAACACATTTCAAGACGTTTCTAATTCTAGTCACATACTATAACATAGTCTACATATGGCTGACCATATGATTATAATAATAGATTGAGAACCAGGAAACCAAAGAATACTAAAGCTACCACTACAGAAGTAGTAACCTAGAAGTTATGCCTGGAAAAGTTAAATCATCCTAAGCATTGTCAGAAGTGTCCTTTTCAACTCAAGATCAATATTGTACAATGTGCTGAAGGACTCTGCCAACACCCTTTGAAAAATATACTGGTGCACCTCTAACATTATGTCCTGCCTGTCCAGCCTAGCTTTACCAGCAATAAATAGTGATCTGTATCTTCAAACCATAGCTAAAAAGTTTCACATAAAATCACTAAATTACTTAAGCTAGATCAACAAGACCCAAGTGTTACTCCCATTTTAGCCCCAATTGCTTTAGCTGTAATTTATTTTGCGTGGTAGGAGAAAAAGCAGTCATTCAAAGTTTCTAATGATTTTGCTTTTCAGTCTTGGCACAAGTGAATCATAGCTTCTCCCAATATCTCCAGCCTATCTGCCTAGGATTGAAAACAAAACAACTCACAAAGAAGTCATTAAACCTTTTGTCAGCTCCCACAAGGAAACCTGGCAGGCTGCTAGCATGCTAGAAGTGCAAATCCAATTACATATTACAGTATGGTATGTAATCTATCACAACATTAAAACTAGCAACCTAAAAATTTAAAATAAAACCAAACAAACATCAGATTGCAGAAATCAAGAACCTGAGAAAAGGAACATTTACCTCAACCTTCTTTTTTTCAAACAATAGAGAACAGAGACCAGCAATTTCCTGTGATTGAAATCTGACCTAAGAGAGTATTACAGAACACAAACTTGTTTGGAGAATTCATAACAGTCTAAGCAGCATCTGTCATGCCCCCTTGCCTGCGGGCACTAAGATGAACCAAACCAATTAGAGAATTAGCCTTGCATTTCAAGAAGTAGAACTATGAAAAAGTTTGTCTCCATCTCTCTTCTAAAGATAGATTCAGCCTCAAAGCTATAGAGCTTAAGAGAAGCGCTGTCACCTGCATATGCTTGGCCATCATCATGAAGAGACATGGATTAACGCTGGCAGTAACACCTTTATCTTTTGTGATACTGAAAAAAGTTAATTTGCCTAGCAAACTGCTAGCCAGGAATGGTACTGAAACATATCAAAGTCAGTAATTCTCTTCACAAGAAGCTCTCAATACCGAGCAAAAAAGCCCCTCCAATAGTTTCTAAATTACAGTAAACTAACACTTACCTGCAGCTATAAAGTGAGAGTGGTAAACACATGCATCATAGCACTAATTCTATAATGCTAACACCCAAGTCCAGTCAAATATCTAAGGGAAATTCATTACTTTGATCTATGAATGTCACTAAGTCCTTAAATTAAGAATTAAAGTAATATTTTTTGAGAAACAGAAATCCCATCAGCCCAGTAGAACACATACATTATGTGCATCAATACCAGTTTCTGCATTTTCAATTTAAATTAAAATATCCAAACAATATCTCAGTACTCATTTCAAAATACTGCAAGCATGAGAAAAACAAATGAATGTAGTTTCAGGAGAGCAAAAGTCCTATCTGTTTCATTAATTTTGTACCGTAAGATTTGAGCATCAAGCTTAAAGAGAATCTAAAACTCAAGAAAAGGACAGGTTAGTGAACAGCAAAACTATCTTTTCAATTTGAGACAAAAACACACTTCCTGCTAGAACCTCACTCAGCTACTTCTCACATTTCTCACATGTACCTGGGATTAAAAAAACCTTATGTATCAGTTGTCCTCATTTGCCACAAGGCAAGTGCCTTTCTTACTGCTAACACTTCTTGTAATCATAAAACCAACTGAAAGTTAGCAAGTATAACACCTAATTACATGCTAGCTAAGCAACACATCTGCCAAGGCAAGCATAGCAGAACACTTGCATTTTGAGGAAGTTCTGCAATGCAAATATTAATAAAAAAGAGAAAATCCTCTCCTAAAGTTCAACTTATTGTCTTAATTTGCTATATTTATAGGAATCTATTTTAAACTAATACTACAGAAAAGCACAACTATGGATGAGCTGCAAAGGGTTCAAACAAAAGAGGATGAAGAGCAAATCACTACTAGTCTGGTCTTAAAAGGAAGTTGTCTCCAAATTATTTCACATCAGTGCTCCCAAATGAAACAAAGACATGGTGGTTGTGAACAATTGGGAACGTCATAACAAGAAGATGTCTAATGCCTGGCCAAATCAGGCCATGACTGCACATAATTACTGAATTTATCAGTTAGAGATTCTCCCTTGTTTCTCCTCTTCTCTTCCTCATGTACATCCCCTGTGAATTTTTCAGCAGTGTAGTTTTATATTCCAGGTCCAGGCCTGGCACCTTATTTGCACTAAAATCACCTCACCAAAGCAGTCTGCTGTCGCCACAAAGGCAGTCCATGAGCCCCTCTTTTCCCCAAAACAAAAACATTCTCAAACTTGAGGAAAGGATAGGAAGGAAACTATTAGATGAACACAAGTTCAAATCCCTATTTTAGACAAATTAGGTAAATGGCTTAGTCCAGTTATATACAAGTAACATTTTCTCTTCTAGATTTCACTATACACACACACCTTCATCTGCCACATCAGCTGGAAGAGCTGTCCAGAATGATTTAATAAAGAAAAAACACACTAGAGCTGAAGCAGGAAAGAAAATTCAAAATATTATCCAAACAGCAAGAATGCTGAAGGAGACAAATACCCAGATTTGCATTACAAAGTGCTTTCAAACCCACTTATTTGCAAAAACTGGATTTAGTTAATAAACAACAAGACATATGATCTAAAGTTTATCTTTTCCTTTAGCAAAAAGCAGGACAGAGTTGCTTCAGCATCAGTTTCATTACATGATAGCTGGTTTTAATAATCCTTATTAATAGGAAGATGTGTTATCTGGGCCAAAGCACTGGAGACTGCCACATGAATATTAACTAGATGTGTCTGATCAAGCAACTACTAAGAGATGCAAACACTAACATTTAAAAGGTTTCAGAACATAAACAAAACCCCACTGAGATCAAGACAGTTCATATCTCACTCACTTTGCAGGCATAGAGTTCTCTCCCACTGTACAGACTCAAAATGAGAGTGAATCAGCAGGAGGATGCTGCTGAGCTCCTTGTGCCCGTGCTCTTTGTGTGGTTTCAGATCTCCATGTATCTGACATCACTTGGATGTACAGAACACAACTGCTCACAGAGCTTTACGCCGTTATTCCAAGAACAAATTAGGAAAGATTTCACAAGGTATTCTAGAATCCTTCCTGCAAACCCAGATAAACTGTGAGAATGTAAGTCCCTGCAATTCTTCTGCAAACACCTCACAGAGGGCACATTCTTCTTCAAAATTTTTCTTATAGTGAAAATGATGAAAAAAATTCAGGAAAGTTTTCTTTCAAAGAGTGCAGACAGATTACACAGCTTCCACCCACAACCAGACACGGGCAAGGAACACTTCGCAGCTCAGTAACAGGAAGTTCCCGTTCTTCAAGTGCTAGTCCCATCATAGCATTTCACAACAAAGAAACTTTGCCAGATGAAATTTTACTACTAGTTCCTCTTTTGGTCCCTAAAGTGGCATCTGAGTTCACCCATTATGTATCCTGCAGTCTCTTCAACAGGAGAAAACATCTCCACATATGGCACTTTTTGAACTCCCAAGACTGTTTGGCAGGAAATGGTTTAGCTTCTCACCCTTCCAAGCTCCAATACTGCAAGGAGATTCCAAGACATCATGCTGGGAGAAGCAGTCAGTTCCCAAAAGCAGATGGATGGGCTATAGGGCAAGTGAAAAACTGGCTACATTGTCCTGTGCAAAGTTAGTAGTTAAGGACACAACACCTAGCTGGCAGCCAGTGATGAGTAGTACCCAACAAAGCCTGATACAAGGTTCGCTTGGATGGTGGGACATGCTGCACCTTTATAGAGAGTAGGTGACACCAAAGGGACATGACTGATACAAAGGGGCAACTGATACATTAAATGGCTGGGCTGCCTTTTACAAGGATCTCAGACAGAGGAATGTCTTGACACAAATCTTCTGATGTTCAGTGAAGACAAATGCAAGGTCTTATACCCAGAATGGGATATAACCCCATACATCAAGAGAAGCTGGGGACCGATTGCCTGGGTGGCAATCCAACAGAAAGAACTTGGGGATCCTGATGGACAGGATGAACAAGTGGCAGCAATGCATCCTCTCAGCCACAAACTGTTACCATAGAGGGGACCATGGGAAAAGATCAGTCTCTAATCAGCAATAAGCCCACATCCAGAATATCAGTTCCATCTTTGCTTCTCCATCTGAGATATCGGCACATGTGTGACAGTCCCACGAATGGCGGTACTAAGTTAGAGGGCTAGAGCATACAACATGTGGGGAAAGACTAAGAACTGGGCTTATCTTACCAAGAAAAAATGGTTTAGGAGAAAATTTAACAGCAGTCTTCCATTACTACAGCAGTATTTCAAACACTATTTTAGACTGCTGAGACCTTTCTCTTTTGGACATCGCTTTAAAAAAAAAACTACTAAACAGAGAAGCAGCGCAGTGAATCAGAGCAAAATGCTCATAATCCCAAGACAAAGACTTTGCCCAAGACAGTGGTCTAAATGGTTAGTGAAGAATTTAAGAAAGGTAATCTACACAATGGTTCTTTCCTCTAACACTCTCAGCCCCAGTCAATTTGCACTTAGGGACCTTCTGACCCAAAAGAAATTTTGATTATTATAATGACCTTTGACAGGTTTTTCCTCTATCACTTTGTCCAACACTGTTTCAATTCCACAAACATATAGCATCCACAATGCCCTCTAGTCAGGAGCTCCATATTTTACTGTTTCTCATAGCTACTTCTTTTGATCCCTCAGCTCCTGTACTTGAATAATCAACTCCCAATTTTTCATTTTCCACATGCTCTCACTCTCTTAACTCCCCATTCTTAATCATCCCCATCATCTTTTTCAGACTGAATACTGTTTCACATACATAAACCATTCTACACCTTAAGTTTCTGGTACTGTTACACTCTTTTTGAGAAAGAAATACTGCACATATAGACATTGAAAAATGACATATAATCGGATGAGTTCTTGACAACTTCTCTGGCATTTGCTTATATGGTAACAACTGAGCATTCAGCTGGTATTTCATATTCCTAGCACAATTCCAAGATCTCATTCTGGCATTATGAGTTAGTTTAGACTCCATTATGTACACCGGGCTACAATGCCACTAAATTCTTTTGAGTATTTCAAGTTTATTAAATGCATTCTCATATTCTCCTAATAACTACTTCTACAGGAAAGCTGAAGTAGTACAGACTAGATTCATGCACATTTAAGTTATATTTAAAAGTGAAATTATTCTTTAGGATTCCTTTTCAAACTATTCAGACAAGCTGGAAAAATTAAAAGGTCTTTTACACTTTAAACAAGTATTTGCAGTGTAAGAATATTTGAACATGGTGATCACATAAGTTAAACCTCAGTTCTGCCACTAAAGAAGGCCATTCAGAAAAGCTACCTTAAGCCTGGCCATGCCAGGTGCCTTCTGTAGGTACTGGGAAGGCAGTTCCTCCACAGATTCAGAATAAGGACATTTCCTTTCTCATTATAGCATGGGGAGGGAACCTGAGATTATTTGTTGAAGAATGCTGGTCTTGTGACTTCTGGCTGACAAAAGCGGTATCAAACTGAACAGGAAAAATCCACGAGTAAAAAAAGTTTAACGAGTAGTGTTAGGTGTCATCATTTACATCGCAACATAAACCTAGGACCCTACAGAAGCCAGGTCAGCTAAGTCTATCCCACTATTTCTCCACATTAACCACACTACCTTCTTATTCTTCAATTAAACACACTATTTCCAGTCTTCACTACCATCTTCCCAGATTCCTACTTCCCTAATCCATTCCCCATTCTCATTCAGGCACTCCATCATAGTTCTCAGTGCCACCCTTCACCCTCCCAGCTCTTCCCTTCGAAGTTTTTCACAAATCTTTGTTGCCTGTTGCCCAGTAAACAAGGGTTTACCAAACTGTTCTCCTACAGCTGCCAAATGCAACAACAAAATCCTGAGTGCTTCATGCTCAGTCAGATCAGGGAACTGCAGTGGGTCAAACAGTTTTCCCTCCCGAGATGTACAGGAGACTGAAGAACTGCTGACAGACTGTATGCTATGCAAGCCTTCTTTAACCAGCATTTGTGATTGGGTATGTTTCCACTAATACTACTGATTTTCAAGACAACTTAAGCAAATTCCCTCTTAAGTTACACATTAAAAAGTTATCAACACTCACTGAATGGCCCTAGCAAACAGCTCAAGAAAATTTTAAATATAATAGTGTTTATATTGATGTGACAGATCAGTTATTATTTCCATAATTTTACACTTTTAAACTTATACACAATGTCTATTGACTATCATCCTTACCTGCGGAGTGCTCTTTCCCCAGCATGCACACGAATCTTCAAAATAAATGTTCTACAGACTTCCTGTCTACTTTTTTACTGGCAGTGTACACTGGGTCCTTAACAAATCTTGATACTCTTCCCAAAGACAAGGAAGCAAAGGACTTGTAAGTGTTACTATTCATCTGTATTTCAGAAATAGAAGAACTCAGGCCAATAGCTGTTCTTTCTTGAAAATTCTACTCACTGACAAGCACTCATCTGGTGACTGCAAGCAGCCAGTGCAATTAAGAGAGCATTAACTATTTAAAGGACAGCTTTCTAGCAGAAAGCAATACTGTGGCATCACTTAAGAACCATCAGGAAAGGGAACTGACCCATGTGTAAATTTTTTATTTAAAAATCTTAAAAAATTGTGAAAAGTTACTGAGCCCACTGGAACAGATAACATGTAACAAGCTATCTCACAACATGACCTGGGACAGTCTGATATACTCAGAAGTTGTCCATGAGTCCACATGACTGCAAGCCTCATCTCCATCTTCAAGGCAGCCTAAGAAACATTTTTTAAATATGTCATACTGTTCAGAGAAAATTAAAGAATGCTTGTAAAAGCAAGGATTGTCACTTTGTTTCCTGAATTGAAAATAACTAGAAAGAAAACCTGAAATAACAGACCATCACCATACCAAAAAAATCAGTCCTAATCATTATTAAAAAAGAATTAAGATGAATCTTCATCTGGGATAGATTTTTCTCATAGTCTGTCCTATAAAACTTTAGATGTTCTGTTTTCACTTAAGTAATGGATACCAGTGCAACCATAAAAACACAGTTATAACCATGTAACTAAAGACTCAGAAAGTGGTTCTACTGGGCCAGCTATCATTATGGTGGGCTGCCAGAAAAGACCAACTATAGGACAAGAGAATATGCTAGATACAAACCACTGATACCAGGATGTTCAGAATAGTAAAAGATGAGGCTTTTAAAGATCACTAGGCTGGGGAAAGAGTAAAAGCCTTCTCCATGCTTTCATTACTACAAGTCCAACAGAGATACACCTGCTTTTTCCCATAATGTTCTGGACTTGAACTATCAAGTTATCTTGTCAGAATACATTTCTGCCAAGTTTCTTCTACACCTTATACAACACAGTACAAAACATAACTGGGAGCTGAGCTGAAGGGTTTATTATATAGGCATACTAAAAGCTCTCTTGACCAAAGTTGGATAATAATCAGCACTGAATGAAAGTAATTTTTTTCCCTTGATATCAATGAGAAATGCCTTAACTACCTGTGAGACAATTAGGGCAGGAAGTCAAAGTTCAAAACCCTGACACAAATCTCAGCACAATGTTTCTTCTTCAGGTAACTAAGAAGCATTTGAAGATTCATCTTCTGCAGAAGACCTTTTTCAAAGTCCATATGCAGAGACCTAGGAAATTTCTGATTATCTGATATTAAAGCATTCTGCAACCTTTAATAATACTGCACTGCTGTTGCAGTGACAGCCGTGAATCCATCAGTCCAGATATGAACGATCTGTCAATAAAATGAAAAAATGTTGTGTGATCATGCCTGGCACCATAACATATGCCTGCACTGCTGCCTGCTATAACTTCTAAGTGAAACATGGACATGCAAACATCCCTTTAAAGCTATGTGAAAAGAAAAGATCTCTAATTTTACTCTGTTGTAGCTTCTGTAGAAGATAACCCAGATGTGCTTCAACAGAGCCTGGAAATATCAATTAACAGCATTTTGACAGTTTGGCAAGATGCTTGGTAAGTTAGATGGGATATCTGACATACTCTGATTAAGCTAGTAGACAAATGGAGCTCACAGCAGTTTAGAGCCCTTGCTAGCATAAAACACTGAAATCAAATCTAACATTTCACCTATCCTATTTTCTCAAATGCTTAAGGCACCTCATGAATGATCTTAAGACCACATAAATAAAAGAAATGATCTCTTTAAAAAGTATTTCACCTAGATTAGCAGTCACCCAAGTATGCTCAAATGCATGGTGGGCTGTAGCACATCACTAGACTTGTCAATATGTGATGAGAAAGTCTGTGTTAAGAGCAAGGGGCATTATTATTATTATTATCATCATCATCATCTTTGTTTCATAGTGGAACAAAAGAATACAAGAAACAAAAAGATGGAAGAAATCTGCCCCAATTTTGAGGAATGAAGGAGAACATGATCAGTTTTACTAGTGAGTTTCAAACAGGTGAAACTGTTGATGGTGTCTTCAAATAAACCAAGTGTAGAATTAGATGACTGAGCATCTCAACAGTTTCTTCCTAAAGATTATTGTAAGTGCAAATTCCCTCTATGACTTCCAAGTTCCAAAAGAGAATATTTTCCTCTTGTTTTGCCTTCTGCATCGCATGGAAAAGAATCAGAAAGAAACAGAGCTGAATACCCCTTGAGAGATTTCCAAGGCACCATAATTTAAAGTTAGACAGCTGAAGAAAAACAAGACTTCCCAAAAGAGAACTCTGATATGGAATGGTGTTGAACTTGAGGGCACAGGTGAGCCTCCTGGGCTGGGATCTATTTATTTCTAAATTCTTCTGATGGAGGAACAGCTCTTTAGGGCCTCTGATGATAATGCAGAAACTCTATTTCCCCTGCAGGAACTGGTATATATGTACCATGAACAGATCCTTCCCTATACAGATTTAGAAGTCTATATTTTGATTCCTGTTAGGGCCTCTAGAGCAATTTAGAAGGCCTTAGCTACAAAACACTGCAGCTTAGCAAACAAGGCTCTGAAGTTACTGCTACATCAAATTAAACTAGAAATATCTACTGGAACATTCAAAATTGTCACTGTCCATCTGATGGTACATTTCAGTTTCTTATTTTAATCCTGCCTCTGGGAGTTACAGCACTCTCCCAGTGCAGAAGTTTTCTTACTTTATTTGTAAATAGAAGGGACTGATAAATCAAACACGTCTATGAACACAAAGAGAGTCACTCAAGACAAATCTGGAAGTTTGTTTAGATTCTTCATGGTTTTTTGGTCTTGTTGTTTTGGTTTGCTTCTTTTGAGGCCAAGGAAAATGCTCATCTTTAGTGCTGTATTTGAAGATTGCTCATTTATGCTTTTTTGGCTACCAATGTTCAACTTGAAACTGAAACCACAGAAATATTTAAATGTCTAAGAGGGAAAATAAACTACTTGATAGACTTGCGTGACAGATTCAAAACCAGTCCTGACAAACCACTACAAGCAAATAAACAGAAACGCAGAACATTCAGAAATCACAAGAATTTCCCTTGCACTCCCAGTCTGGTTCTCTGAAATGCACAGTGTGGATGCAACAGTCTTGACAGAAAGAAAAGGACAACCTTGTGACCAGGTAAGACAGGGCTTAATGTTAGCGTTACCTGATTTTCCCCTCACTTTTATGCACTACCACGCTCTGGGCTGTTGCAAATGATCACCTGGTCCTCCTGAATAGGCCTACAGGGCTCATGCTGGAAACAGATTAAAGATGATTACACACTTTCAACAGACAGAGCTGCTGAAGATTCAGCATGGTATAACAATCCACATTGAATTCCTACAGCCTGGGACCAGAAGAACAGTCTCTGGATCACCACATACGTTAGATCAATGAAGTCCACATGAGGAACTGAAGCACACAGACCACATCCTAATGTCTGGACCCCATCTATAACTGAACTGTCTTCTGGCTGTGAATCTTTTGCCTTGCTCTTTTACACACTGAAGAGCAATCTGCATTTCTATTCTAATGAAGGCAGCCTCCACTGCTCTACCACATTCAGCATTCCACAGGTTCAATCTTTTCACAGAGAATGAGCTCAAAGCTTAATATATATTTCCGCAGTGAACTGTGACTGCAAATACAAAACACACTGAGGCTTGGTGGTGTTTCTTTTCCTCCCCTATCCTACCTTCATAGGAGAATCTTTTCCTTGCTCTGCTTTCTAGAAAGAGGCCTGCTACATTTTTTTTTCTTTGGGTAACAAGCAACAACATTTCTGTCCAACATAAATCTTTTGGCAAGGCAGAAGACCTGCAGCCTCAATTACCAAGGAGGACAAGCAGTCTCCCAGGAGAAGCAGTTTTGATTCCTAGAGACTCTATTTTTAGTTATAGTACCAGAAGTCCCTGAAGCAACAATATCCTTTGGCCTGTCATTTATGGCAGGGGTGGGAGCAGGGACAGAGTTGGTCTACAGGTCGAAGTGTCCAGCTACTACTATCCTGCATTAAAAAAACTCACGTTGTAAAGTGCAGGCAGATATCAGAGAGCAAATAAATTCCCTTCTCCTTCTCTTCCTAAAGACGGAAGGAAGAGAGAGAGAGAGACAACAACTGTGAATAGGATTGCTAATAGCCACAACAGACACCAACTGCTGAGATGAACCAGATTTCTGACAGGCATGCCAGTCTGAATCTGTAAGAAAATTAATCTAAAGTTTCTTCAAACTAAACTAAGGTTATCATTTTTTTCCCCAGTAATAAAGTCATCAGCTCTACTGCACAGATAAAATTTGGGTAGATTGCAAGCAATTCTGTTGTTTTATGTGAGGAGGAGTAGAACCCATCTTTTACAGCCATGCTGTCACAGAGAAGACTGACACTAAAGGAAGTATACATGATTGAATGTACGTAACAGAAGCAAAGCAATATGTTATTTTCAAATAGTTACTATTTAGGGGAGAACTGCCATTAGCATTTTGAATACTGAGTCAAATCCTTTGAAAGGATTCTATCACAGCAAAGTGTAGAATCACTTTGATTTACAGTTCACTTCCTTTTCTGTATCTGAGAATAAAACATCTCCTACATAGACAGCCAATTACAAATTAAGTCCTCTATTTATGCCCTCTTCATCCACAACTTAAAAGCCATTTTTAAATTCATGCAATAGCTTGAAGAAAAGAAACAAAGTTATTCATAAAAAAAGCACTTAAGGAGACAGCACGGTAAAAGGGAATTACAGAAGCAGAGCGATCTGAATCCTGAACAATGCAGGAAACACCACACAAGAGCCTCATTCTCCATACAAGCAACTGACAACAAAAGCAGCTGGCACCTTCTTAATAATTCCACAAAACTTTTTTTTTCCCCCTCAATTGCCCCAAATGCTTAACCTTTACGTACAATGTACCAACTCTGAGTTATGAAAGGACATCGGCAATTTTTGTCCTGTTCCCTTCAGTTTGACATTGCAATAGAGTTACTGGTTTTCAAGGTGAAAGTGTACATATTGCCTAGGCTATGGCATTCCCATGCACTTCTTGGCATTACTGTACCACGTTCAGGCAGCAAACAACCTTTCACCACCACCACTCAGCAAAGCAACATCTTATTAGCAATACACAACTGTAAGGAGAACCTGAACACGGAGGCACACAACTGGTAAGAAGCCTATCTTTCTATTCCAAGGGCTGGACTCACAAGGAGACAAACAATCCTACCCAGCACCCACCGCCAATATTCTGACAAGTGCCACAGTTTAAAAGCCATTAATAAACAAGGAACAAAAGCTGTTAAGGGCAGACGGATCTTTTTCTACCGAGCTAGTGTATTAACAGTGCAAAAACACTAACGGTCAACAAATAAAGTTGCTTCATAGTTATGGAGATGCTACAGTCCAAGCCTCCACAAAGTCAGTACACGATCATGCCTCCTGAATATAACAGCAGGGATATGGTTACTACCACCAGACACAGTCAAGATAGCCAGCAGTCTGAAGAACTACTCAAACACATACAAAATCATATAACCAAATACCTTCATAAAGGATTCTGATCTTAAATAGTTCTAAGTCACAGGACAAATGACACCTTTAAGCAGTAAGCCTTAAAAAAACAGAATAAGGCTCAATAAATAAATTATTACAGTATCACATATCAATAAGAACTAGAACTATGCCTGTCCTGCCTAACAGGCTGCTTCTAATCTTTGGAAGGTTCAACGTTACACGATCCACAACAACACCTGCAAAAGCAAAATTAAAAAATACAACCCCATAGATCGCAGCCTTCCATCCCCATTTAGATTTTTCAGTAACCATGCCAATATGTTTTACAGAACTAAAAAGCCTCGGCGATGTCTACACACAGAGTATCTCTGCCCCGAAGAGTAGGAATCACAGGCTCTGGTTGGAAGAGACCTCTGAGATTCACCGAGTCCAGCCTATGCCCAAACACCACCATGTCAACTGGACCACGGCACGGAGCACCGCGCCAATCTCTCCTTAAACATCTCCAGGGACGGCGACTCCACCAACTCCCAGGGCAGAGAGGCCGTTCAGGCCAGAAAAGGAAAAAGGGGTGACAATAAGCCGGGGGGATCCTCCGGCATCCAGGGCCCGAGCCGGGCGCGGCCGTTCCTTCCCGAGGCTCCCCCGGCGCGCCTCGACACCTGTTCGGCCCCGCTCCCCGCTCCCCGCTCACCGCCGAGCGCCGACGCCTGCAGCGTGGCCCCCGAGGTGCCGTCGATGACTTTGATGGCGCCGCGCGCGGTCACGGCCAGGATGGCGTTGAGCGCCGGGTGGTAGCACAGGCTGCAGAGCCCGTCGGCGTCGCAGCGCAGGCAGCCGTCCCGCAGCAGCAGCCACTCGCAGGAGCCCGGACCGGGACCGGGCCCCGCCGCCGCCGCCGCCGCCGAGGAGCAGGAGGCCGCCGCAGCCATCTTCGCGGCCGCCGCCGCCGCCGCCCTCAGGACAAGAGGCCCGCGGAGAGCCGCCCTCAGTGACAGTCCCTGGAGCCGCCGCCGCCAGTCACCATCCGGGTCCGGGGAGAGGGGGAAAGGGAGAGCGCCCGCGTGAGCGGGAAGTGACACAGCCGCGCCGGATGCGGAACCGAGCGGCCGCGGCCCGGCGGGGGCGGGGGCGAGGGGGCCGCTCCGCGAGGGGCGGGGCGGGGGCGGGGCTGCGCTGGGCTGCGCGCGTGCGCACCGCCCACCGCGCCCCGGCTCCGCTGTCGCCGCCATCCCGGGCCGCGGCCATCCCGGCCCTCGCCGCTGCCGTCTCGGTAGTGCTTCGGCCAAAAGCTGGGCCGTAAGCGGGCGAGCTCGCATGCCGCCCTCCGCCTCAGGGAGAGCGGAGCGGCGATTTGTGTTTCATACCCCGGGGTACGAAACACGGATTTGTGGTTTTGACCCCGAGTGTGCGGGCAAGCGCCGGTGTCGGTGGCCTCAGCGCTGGTAGGGAGTGCCAAAGCCGCAATGCCTCTGCCCCGCGGAACTCACGCTGCCCTTGGAAAGGGTGTCCCTGGCCTCGGGGGACACTGCGCCCACGAGAGCATTGTGCTCTGAAGCAGTGCTTCAAAAATGACTTGAGTTTAATAAAACATTTTGTATTTTGTTGAGATTTCCACCCACTGAAACACCAATTCAGTAATTTGTATAGCTCAGCCTACCTGTACACGTTACTTTATCTGCCCTAGGCTTTATTTGATGTAAATATTTCACAAAGCTGACTGATGGCCTTAAAGCTAATTTTCAAATACCAAGGTTTCTACAGAATATTTTTATTAGAAGGACCCAAATTAGCACAGGCTGCTCTAGCAGGGAAATTTTTAAAGAAATACAGGGTGTGAAGAAAAAGTAAGGAAACCAAACCAAACCCACATGGGTACGTGTGCCACCCAGGCTAATCAAAATTGTCCTGAGAGCAAACTGAGCAGCTTTTAAGTTTGCTGCAGTATTTCAAGAAAAACACTAAACACCAGTAAGGATAATGATAAAATTACAGCAGATCTCAAGCAGTATGTTGTCTCAACAATCAATTCCAACTTCTCAAGTAAGTTTAATTTTTCTGATAAAATAGCAGAGTATGTCTAACAGGTAGAAGAAGAAATAGGATGTACATGTCAAGCTGCTCTCTAGAGATCATTCAAAATGCATGCCTCAGCCAAGGTGTGATACCCATGTCACCATCCCAAAATGAGGTGTTGCATCTTAGAAAGGCAATTTTGTTGCTAGATTGACGTGCTCCAAGTTTCCAGTTTTAACAGACTGAAGTAGTATGTTGATTATCACAAAAACTTACTTATAGCCTCAAAGCTATTGCTGCTATGTATAGCATCAATATATTGGTGGCACGCACAGGAACACGGATATGTGTTAATTCATCAATATTCAGTATTAAGTCAGTAAATATAAATGAGCTTCATACATTCTGTAAACAAGTTTAATTCAAAATTTTTATAAAATACATCTTGTATTTACACACATACCTCATCTAAAAATATGAGTTTGTTGAATGCAAAGTTATTACAAACTATCAGATTCATTTGAGAGCTGTTTGTATGATTCTTGCACAACATATGCAAAAAGTGACCCTAAAGATACTAAGATTAAAAGGTGCAAATCTGCAATTGGGTACAAAATATGTACTATGTTAAGTGCATATCTACATTGCATATTACACATGTGCCAAGTCTGTGGAAAGGAACAGTTAAAATTCCAACTATAAATTTCATAGAACATTATTGGAAAGGGAGGTATTTGGAGATTCAATAGAACATTTTTGCATCCTTTCGATATTCAGTCAGTCCAGATGCAGAGAACACCTCATGAACAACTGTGCAAAGAGAAACTAAGCTCAAGGCTGTCTGACAGCCTAGTAACCTAAATGTGTTCTTGCCTTTCACCCTTGTGGGGACAGAAGTTAAACATATTCACAGGGGCTGGGTGGAGTCTCATAAGAATAGTTGGATATTCCTGTTAAAAAAGAAATGTAAGTCATGAAAAAAAAGAGGTAAAATCAGATTATCATGCAAGATTCTAAAGCTAATATGTTTTTTTTAATACACTGCAACTTCCCTTTTTTTTTTTTTTTAGAATATGGTATGAATGATCTCAAAACACTTGTAGATAAGAAATTAGCTGCTGCTGATATAAATTGGTTTAGTATCACTTTGCATTAATTCCACCACAACTTATTCAGAAATCAAAAAGCAGGTGAAAAGTCCATCACTCTACCAACTTTTCTCTTTTTATATATTACAAGCTCAAGTATTACAGTACAATTTATGTGCAGCACTAAATTCAAGTAGCTCTGTTTAAAACCAACACAAGCATCAGCCAGAAAAGCAGACTGAATAAGCTAAAGGTTTGTGGGAGAGCTGGAATTTAATTATGTATTTTGCATCCGTAATGACTGGAAAAAATAAGTTACCAAGCTGGCTAGTTACACAGTCTAAAAAGCTGAAAAACTACAGTTCTTGTATGGAAATATGTCCATCAAGGATCCAAGACAGCCCTTGTTATTACCTTCTCACTTGATTTTTATTTGTAGCATTAAAAAAAAAAAAAAATTGGGGGTGTGGGGAGAATGGGAAATTCGTTTTTCTGTTGCCAGAAAAATAAACCCCAAACCTTCAGAGCTGTTTGTTGATACTAAATCCTGAAGATTGCAAATGCCTATGTTAGTACCACAGAAAGTGAACTTCAGTGGACTTCCCTTGTGAAGAAGTATTACCATAAGGACCATTATATAAGCAATCAACACAGTACACAGGAAATATTTAACATGTCATCACATTATTACATAATCCTTGGAGAGTCAAAATTAGCAAGACTCTAAC
Source organism: Parus major (assembly GCF_001522545.3). NCBI lineage: Eukaryota > Metazoa > Chordata > Aves > Passeriformes > Paridae > Parus > Parus major. The sequence goes on along the minus strand of NC_031770.1, from coordinate 35,699,775 downwards.
TGTTACTAAGGCTGTAACTCTGCCTTGTTTAGTGGAGGGAGAATCTGGCCTTCCAAATCTTTCTTATTTCTCTTTGCAAGGGATTAATAAGATTGGTGGGGGAAAAAAAAAAAAAAAAAAAAGAAAGCATGTTAAATATCATGCTGTTAAAAGCAAAACAGAGCAAGATGTTGTAAAACATAGTTAGGGAAGCAGTATTTTTATTTTGTCATCATAAAATAACATTGTTTAAAGATCACACAAATTTGATAGATCATCTCTTTTTTCTCCAACATTAGGCCAGCACTAGTGTTGAGAAAGGTGTTTACCCATTTCTCTGTAAATTTATACTTTTAAGTAAAATAATTTGATTCTCTAAATATGCACTTTAATTAATTATGTCACACAGTAAATATCTTGCTCCTTTGGTCAGAGATAGTAAATGAAAACTTCAAATATTTGAATCTTCAATTTTTAAAAACCCAATATACATCCTTAACCAAGGAGTATTTACGGTACACACAAGCCATAGATACAAAATACACAGTATATACACGTTTTGAAAACAAATTGGAATTTATAAAAACTCAACAGCCAAATCACAGTAATTGAGGCACTAAATTAAAAGTAGTATCTTCTTGTCTTGATTATACAGACTATTCTGTGAACAATCAGGACTGTTTCATAAATATATATTATCTACAGAATTTGCTGTGCCAAAAAAAGCCAGCTGTGTTTAAGCTCAAAAGAAAAATTGCACTTTGAGATCGTTAACAGTTAACTTCTTATTTTTAATTCTTGAATATAGTAATCTGGTCCCAGTGCTTTTGGCACAGGTATTGAGTTGCAGTTTTGCTACGCTTTGTTATAAAACACAAGGTTCTTTTATTTTGTTCATTAAAATCTGAAGAGTCTTAAACAAACCTAGAACTTTGATACAAATCTATATAGCTACAATTGCTTCATTAAATAATATACACAAATATGCTCTTCCATCTTACATCTCAACAACTGGATACAAAACAGTCACTTGAATTCTCCAGCCTTCTTAATCTTACACATTATCAGTCTGCAAGCGACTGAGATATGGTTTCTGGCCACATCTTACACTAGATCACACCCCAGTATATAAGGACAGAAAATAAATGTATAATAAAAAGATTGGATAAATTAGAAGGGGTTTCTTGGTCTTGAATTCTTCTCCAACTAGTAATGATGCAGCACTGTATGCAGCCCAAAAGACTCCAAACAACTGAAAAAGAAGATGAACAGTCTTAGCTGACACCACAAGGAAATCTCTCCAAATAACACAGTAAAAATCACTTCCCTCAATATAATACAGAGTCAGCCACAAGAAGTAGTACTTGTCACAGCCCAAGAAGTTATGCCATTTGGGGTTTGTAATGCATTTTCATACTAGTGGTGCAAAGATAAGAACCTTGCAGAGATTCACCCTGAAGTAAACACAGGACTGTTAGTAGTAATCAAGTAACAGAGGTTCCATGAATGTATATTTATTTTGAAGTTACATATTAGTTAACTGGCAAGTTAATGATTTACGTTCTATCATTTATCAGTAATCACAGATTATCAAATCTCAAATACAGCAATTTTGTAACTGATCATACACTCTAGTTGTACTTCAATTATGCTGTTTGCCAGCAAGCTAAAGGGACAGAAATAATGAAATCAACAGAACAAACCTCCAGAAAGTGTACAGCTTAGCTCATAACAGAAGTTTATCAGTTAACCTTCCCAGGCTCAGCAGTAACTTCAAAGGCTACCTAAAAGGGTTTTAAGAAGTACTGGAAGTGTTCAAGAGCGTTATGTTGTTCTGGGATCTTTCAGGGAATGTTGCTGGTTCCATAAAAGGTGTCCAGCAGCAGGTGGTATCAGAGGCAGGTTTTTCTTTGTGCCTTACATTCCCCATCTCTAAATCAGAACAATCCATACCTTCTCTGCAAAGAGTATGGAGAGCTTTGTACTGCTACCACTATGGGGAGGTCTCAGAACAATGACTAACGTCATATTCATGCTGCAGTGGCTAAAAATAATCTGGCTGATGGGGGAAGGGGGAGAACAGCTTATTTTCAGATTCTTCATTCTGAGGTTTAATTATGCATTCTCTTCTCAAAATGAGAATCCCATCTTTTTTGTAATGCAACTATTAGAGCACAGCAAAATACTTAAATACAATCTACTCTAGTAGCAACAGGTGTTGTTATAGCAACAGCACTGTATATCCCCAAGCACTCAAATGGAGCATTTAAAACAGCATTCACTTTCCACCATGCTAACCAAAAGGACCACAGAGCTCAATTTGTAGTTCTGAAAATTTTGACACATCATTATGTTTTCCCCGAGCAGATTACTTGAAGTATTAAGAAAGTGACTTAAAAATAACTAAATTCTCAATAGATGATATGAACTTACTTTTATTAGAGTAGAAACAACTTCAAATGATCCAACCACCAAAAGAACAGGTGCTATGACAATGAGGGGAAGTAGGGAATATCCTATTACACCAAGAACTTGGCCATAAGCAACCTGAAATTTTCAAGCACATAAAAATAAACTTTGCAGTACTCAATCTCTGTCATCAAATACAATTTGTTCTTGTTATAACACTATGAATAACAATTATAATGTATTCTACTCATGAAATTTCAGCTAAAGAAGGCCTGCTAGTATAAAAATTGGTTTTGCATGCTAAAGCCTAAAATTAGAAATACTTTGTCTCTTTTTTTTTTTCCCCAAAACACTCTAAATGTTCACTTTCAAAGGAAGCCTTTACATATGATATCCAGGAGCACAGAACTGCAAAAGAACTCTCAAGGACCATTTATAGTCCTGGTTGTCAAAAGCAGCAAAGACATAATTTTCTACATTAATAAACTCATATCCATTATACATAAACAAATACATAAAGCACATGATTTTTATTTTTTTTGTGTGTCAGTGGAAGACTTAAAACTTGATCCCTGTAAGGAATAGAATTCTAATTTCCAGCTGCAATTTATTGTGACTATCTAGAACAGAGTTGTTCCAAGTGCTTCCATAACTTCTTTTATCTTCAGAAGGAGATGTCTGATTTTCCCCTGCTATGGTCTGTAATGTTCCTGTGCACACCTAGACTTCTTGGATTTAACAGGAGAAGTAGTGGCATCTTGTAAGCATTTTCTTGTGGATGATGATCCTTCATGACAAGCCCTGAAAACCTATACTTTTTCTCCAGTTTATACATCTGATACTTTCCATTTTGAGCCATAAACCAGATTGATTTATGGGCATCTGTATTGTGTTGAAATGCAGGAATACCATGCAATCACATTTATAAACACTTTTTCCTTCAAAACAGCATTCACACACAAAGACTCTAGAAATCATGATTAAAAGGAAAATTAAAAAAATGTAAATAACATAGGACCTCTGCAACACTGGTGCATCATTAATGCAATATCCATAGTACAAGCATAAAAATCAAGCATCACTGAACATTTAGTTCTTCACAACAGAGTTCAATGCTGCAGATCCATGTTAAGAAGTTTTATCCTCCTGACTGCTCCACTGCAGCTGTCTATGGGCCTTGCTCCAAGACATTTTGTGTTGTTTACACCTGAATCTCTTAATGAGTCAATTTGTAAACAGCTCAAGCAACTATTCCAACCCTGCTGGTGCAAGCATCTGGATGAAGGGATGCAGGCCACAACTCCAGTTGGCTTTGCAGTTGAGAAACATGCCCTGGCTTTTGTACTTTAATGGGTTTGAACTTTATCAGGCCAGGGATTAAAACAAACCCTGTAACAAAGCAGGTGCTTTACACACAAGGACATCTAACTGCTGTTAGCCCTCCAATTAAAAAAAAAAAAAAAAAAAAAAGTTTCCATTTAGCCCAGCGACCAAAAACTTGAAAGCATTTCTCCCTCAAGAATTGACTTCAGTTCTGATAATTTCTGGTATTCACAGCACAAATTTCCAGACTGCTTATCACTTCTAAGCACACCATCCATTGCACCAAGAGATTAGTTGATGATCTCTGTATTTTAGACTTCATTTTAGAGACTGAAAATCTGAAATGTTGACTTTACACTTAGTAACTGCATCAATTCTTAGCTGGTTACAAGATCCAAACCCAAACGCTATGAAAACCCAGCTACCGCTGAAAAACATAATCAAGAGGCTTTACATTACCTCCCTCTACATCCTTTTCACATACAGGTACTTACTTCTCCTCCAAGAACTCTGGCCAGTAAAAAAATTGTCAAGGATCCAAATATCCATATAGTTATAATCCAAGAAACAACCTTGAGAGATAAAAAACAATTCCTTTATGAGTAATCGTCATAGTGAAAAAGGAAAATGCAATTCCATAATTGTTTTCACTGAAGTCAAGGATTTTATTATGCAAAACTGAATTCTGAATTGTGGCAAGAATAGTGTTTAGTATCACAATGTAATTAGCAAATAAAGTTCAGAGGTTACATTTCCAGAATCACATTAATGGTAAATTTGGAGTGCACGGAACACACATGCAATGTCTTCTGTAATAACAGGAATAGGAAGTTGAGTTAAAACTACCCTAAATGTCTTCATATCCCACCTATTACAAAATATGGGCTCAGACAGTTTTTAAAAGTCATCCCATCCACTATAAGGAGTTGGAATTCTCCTTCTTTCACTTATAAAGATGTCTCTTTATCCTTTACTCAAACTAATGCTCAGAAGACATAGGACTTTAATTCTCAGCAGGACTTGATGATGACAACTTAATAAAGAGCCTCTGATTTCTGGGACCAAGTCTGTCACTATTTTTTCTTGTTTCTTTCATAGTTCTGCACTTAAACTACAGAAGAAATCCTAAAATTATTCTCTGGCTTAAAAGAACCTTCAAATTAACTTTGCTGGTTTTGGTGTTGAGCCACTGAGAGGACTAGAAGTAAAGCTCTCCTTTCTGAAATGCCTTTTTAGAAGGAAACAACAGTCTTAAGTCAAATCTCTGTACCTCCAAACATACGATGACTGAACTTAAAAAATTAAGTCAGTACTCAGTTCAATACTTTGCTTAACTGAAAGTTCCATATTTCCAGAAGAATGAAATAGGAAAAAACAGATAAAAATCACAGCAGCAATAAAAAAAAAATTATAGTGGCTTAATGCCATTTGTGAAAATAGCACATAGCCTCCTTTTACTTCCTGTTTTCCTCTACTGACTAAAAGAAGAGGACCAGATTAAAGTCTTAGAGCAGAAGTGCTCATCTCTCTCCAGTTTAGAGCCCACCTTTGGGTTTGTCTAGTCCAGCTGCTCTCAGTCATCCTGTTGCTGGCTGCTAGCTTTCCCTCCTCATACATATACAGCACTCCTGCATCCATATGGTAAACCCACTGCTCCTAAGAAACATTAGACCCAGTGTTCCTGTACAGAAAGTACACAAACTGCAGGAGGTGACTCATCTGTCAGGGTCAAAGAATGGTCCTTGCTTTGCCAAGGAGACAGGTGAGTGGTCCACCCAGATGACTTGAACAAAAAAGTAGTTTAGTCTTTGAGCTTCATAGAGACAAGATACTGAGAGTGAATTCTTAGTCAGCATTTGGTACACCACATGGAAGCCAGAGGTTCCAAAGGGAATGATTTTATCCCACCATTCACAAGAATTCTTGCATAAGCACATTCTGCTGGTTTACATATGGCTTATTGCCATACTTGGTCACATTCAAAACAACTGTAACCACACATTTAGTTGTAAAGATTTCCAATGCAGGAGCACCTAGTCTTACATTCAAATTGTTACTACAAATAACAATTCTTTATTTTAATAGAACACAAGGAATAAAGCTAATGGTCTTTATGGAAGTCAATTAAATATGCACAATGCCTCTGAGCAGCTCTTCACCCTGGAGTTCAAAAGGAATTATGGAAAAAGTCTATTGACCAGAGGAAAGTTATTTGATTGTAACCGAGCAAGGATGACAAAATAGCAAATGTCACTAATGAAGACTAAATATACCAGATAACAGCAGTAATATAGTATGAACTAAATAAGCAGCTTTATTTGTCAGGAAATTAGAATTCATGGCATCCAAACAAATGCTTTTCGCTAACATTTTTTAGTAATGAAAAGCAAGTTAACAAAAGGTCACAATTAAAATGGAAAGATTCACTAATATAACTATAAACCCATTAGTATCAATCTGGTTCCTCTAGAAACCACATCTTTCCTTTGTTTTACTGTATAAAAACAAACTTGACATTTCATCATGATTAACTTACCCGTGGGCTATTTAATGCATTTCTAACTGCTGTCTTTCTACATATTAACTTGAGAAACAGCACTTGAAATGCCCCACATTAGTATGTGAAGAAAAGACTTTCTACCTACGTAAGAATGCAAATTGCTTAGCAATCACATCCCCAAATTTAGTTCAGATTTCTTTATAGGCAGAAGATTTATACCTACCTTAAATTGTCCATATAATGAAATCATTGAGAAGAAGAGGACAACTGCCAGAGGACCCCAAAAGTCTGGATTGTCTCTCACTACCTGCCTATTGAACCCAAGAGATGGCATAGGCATCAACACACATCGAATCTTGTAGTAAATATCCTTCAGATCAATGTCGAGTTCTTCCCTGAAAATGTAAAGCAAGTGAGCATTACTATACACCACAGTAACGAAATACAGCTAAAAACATAAGTACAAGAGGTTTATAGAGCAAGTCTCCTGTCAGCCACAAGGCTTTCTGAAGCCACGACTAGCAAAGGAACACTTTGTCCACAATAAAGCAACACCATACCTTCATGCTGCATTCAGTAACTGGTGGGACACAGATTTATTTAATTATTCAAAAACAAATTACATGACTGAGAACAGAAAATATACACAGCATACCAGCAATGACCAGGCTGGATGGGGGCTCTGGGGAACTTGGACTGGTGAAAGGTGTCCCTGCCCAAGACAGGGGGGGTGGTACTGGATGATCTTTAAGGTGGCTTCCAACCCAAACCATTCTAGGAGTCTGTCCCTGAGATTCCTTGACAGTCTGCATTAAGATAGGAGGTCTATTTTTCAGACACACTAGGACATGTGACACATTTGTATCATTGTAACTACAAGTCAAAGACATGCATAGATAAAGAATGTCTGTGCATTTCTATGCCAAGCAGTTTGCCATGAGCACATTTGCTATGAAAATACTTTATTTCAAATTCTGCAAGAAAGAATACCATTACATTCATTAATCTTAAACCATTCCAAATACATCACACAAAACCAATATTTAAGTTTCTGTATTTATTTTGTATTTTGTATTGATTTTGTATTTGTATTTTTTATTTAAGTATTGAAAGAAGTTCTTCCTTCAAGAACAGTAGCTTTCAACAGACCAGTTTGCTCCTGTTGTTTAATTTCTGGCTTGTTTCCACTGTGGGTAAAATAAATAGAAGTAGCTTGAACTAGCAGCAATATGTATCAACAGATCTTCCCTTCTCTCAGTGCCTTCTCTGCTTCCTGTTACAAACTCTCTGCAAGCGGATACAAATTGGCCAGAAGACTCTTCTGCCCAGGTCTCTGATCTGGTACGTGTGGCCCTGACTGGACTAGCCTAATCAGAAAGGAATCAGACTTCCAAAGTAATGGACAATTCCACTCCTTTATGTGCAAAACCTCAGTCTGAAGAGTTGTAAGAGATTTCCAGCAGATATACCACTCCATATTTAAGAACACAGTGAAGAAAAAGGTAGAATTATATTCTAAGTTAATTTATGAAGGTTTTGTCCAAGGTTTTGATTTTTTGTTTTTTTCTTCAGAAAAGCTGAACTCAGAAATAAGTGCAAATATATGACTCACCACAACTTCTGTTTAAAAAAACAAATACTGCTAATTCAGTCCCTCAAGGCAATTCCTGGATTTCTATTACTAAAGCTACTTCAGAAGAGGTATTACTAACTGGTGACTAAGTAACAAGAATTGTTCTTTAACCATCCCTGAATCTAAGGAATAGACTAGAAGCATCTATTTGCCACCATTTACTTAAGAAGGACATAGCAGACCTATACTTTACTGAGAAGACTTTGTAACACAAATCTTTGCTGCATGGAAATAATTCTTTCTCATTGTCTAGGTCTTCTGACAGTTTCTCATGTGAATAAATTGTCTTTTGCATGAACCTGACAGCTACCTCACCTGAAAATGATGGTAGCCGTATTGGGAAAGAAGTGTCTGGAGTAAGGCTGCCCAATGAGAAAGTAAAAAAAAAATAAATCTCACTTTATGGAACAAAACATTTGCACAGTAGCACTGTGTTGGTGAACTTCCCTTAGCAGGCTGCTGTTCTTTCAATCCTTAATAGGATTGTAAGAATTCATTATGACACATGTTTCTGGGAATAATCAAAACAACAAAATTACACAAAAGTCAGAATTCCTATGTTGTCACCTCACTACACCAGTCTGTTTCTTAATTAAAAGTTAAGAGGTTCACAAAACAGACTTATTCACACAAGGAGCTACTTCTGCACACTTTAATTTAAACCAGTTCTCAAGTAGCACTGTCATCATTAAGCTCTCCAGACATCTGTTGTCTCCCAGCACTCTCATCTGAGTTCTTCAGAGTATTCTGTCTCACTCCAATTTTTTAAAGCATCATTATGTTTAATTCATGAGAAAACACTGAGACACTGAGAATGAAGTTGCTTAGGTGCAGAACAAGGACCAGGCTGCCTGACTCAGTGTAGTAACCTTAAGGTACAAATTTTCTTCAGCCAGCCACGTTTCTGTGAACAGAACAATGGATACGAGACTTTCAGTTTTAAGGACACTATTGTCTTTCAGCATGAGCACCCTTTAAATCTAGCTTTATAGTAAAAGGCAGCCTCAAAGATTATAAAGTTTGTGCTACCTTGGTTATAGCATCCCTACTGTAATAACCATGATTCACAATGCTTTTGCTTCAGACTAACTGACAGAATTGACTGAGATTTACTTAAAAGGAATCTTCCCACGGGTTTGTCTTAGCCTTTGATTTTTGCACAATATCAAGAAATATGAATGCAAAAGATACAAAGAATATAGTCTCATTTTTTTAGAACCTTTACAAGATCAACAGTTAAAAGCAAAACAGACATAAAAGCTTTATCCTTATGGAGATTAAAATCCATAATGAGAAACAATGTTTCCATTCTTGCACCAGAAAACACTCATTGGTCAAGCAATTTGTAAAACAATTCTAGTCACAGCAGAAGGCTGTGGGACAACGAGAGACTACAAGTTGTTTGTTTTCCCTACACAGCTAAGATAGATACCCAAGAATAATTAGGACATACAGGAGTGGCTTGTTATCTTCTGGGTCATCATCTTCCACTTCCAGAAGCCAGCCATATCCTCTCTGTCTTAGGAATGTAGTCGCAGTAGATTCTTTGATGAATTCTCCTCCAAGATTTAGCTTAACATCTGGAGTTGTTATGGAACCACTAAGATCTAAAGAAAAAGGGAGAAAAATACAGATCTTTTAATGTCTTGACAAAAGCCATTCGATTTTAAAAGTACTGGAAGATAACAAACATATTAAGCTACACCTGTTGGTCATCACCATAAGACATTCAAAGTTACAAAACAAAATGATACTTTCACAGATACATAATTTGAAAGTGTACTTGTGATTTTATTGCAATAGTAACAATGTTGAGTTAGGTCTGAAATACCAGGTTTTAGCTTTTTGATGGGACTCATGTTTTATGACACGGTGGTGGTACAACAGAAAGGCTTCCATTTGTGCTTTATCATTAAGTGTTTAAAGGCACAAAAGGAGGACACAGAGTCTCATCATGCTATAAATTTGGAACCATTTATAATTTTTTCCTGATCATACTCTACCTCTTTTGGCACCCATTTTTTTATGGTGGCATTGTTTCAGCCAAAACCACTCTCTGCTTTTATGTCAAATTTTCCATAAAAGGAAAACATTTGAAGATGTTTTAATTTGCAGCCTGCCTTCAATGCAGCTGAAAATGTTAGACAACCAATGCTATCGGAGATCTTTAGGCTCTAGACAATAAGAATAAGAGTTTTCTTTGACATACTATGATCTCTCTCTATCACAGTACTATGCAAAACAAAGAGCAATTTATCTGGTCGGTTTTGGCAAAGTTGTAAGTAAATATTAATATTTTTTTGCTCATTTTATTCACATATATAGACAGAAAATAAAGAAAAAATATAGGAAAACAAATTAAGCAACTTGATGATAGAGAAAGATACATAAGAAGTGAATAATTCTTCCTTCAGGAAATAATGGATTTCCATTATCTGCTAAGAAGGAAAAATACAAACAGAAATGTGTAAATATTTTGTACAAGCTTACTATAAATATATTGAGAGATAAATATTTTTTCCTTCTTCATCATTGTGTGTTTTTCACACATTGAAGTTCCTCAGCACGAATCTCCTGAAACACCTACCTATAGAAAGTACTTCTGAGACACTCACAGAGACACATCAGGCCATATGTGTACATTACACTTGCAACATCCTCTTTGGAAATATTACAGTGTTACAGAAACAAAATTTGTACAGTGACAGAATCTCAAGGTCTTTAGCCAAGATGTCTTAAGTGTTCATTGATCATTCAGTATTGCAATTAATTCAACAGAATTCTCCTTCCCAGACCAGCTTGCTTGGCCACTCACCAGATTCAAGCTTCTCCACAAATGCTTTTCAACTATTTCATAATCGTAAGAGTTACTGATCCATTCCTTTGATTCTTGGAACACCTTGTAAAGATCACCGTAACTTAAAGCAGGAATTTATTTCTCTTTGCTCTTCCCAGTCCCAGCACGCATACACCGTTCTCACCAGACTCAAACAAAGCCTTCCTCTGCTGTTTACAGAGGGAGGAAAAAAGAGAAACCTTAGTGCCTGGGCATCAAGCTGAAGCCTCAGAAGTTTTCTCTGTGGACCCTTATGTCATTATGAAATATTTGTTTCTGCTACAACATAACACTTTTTTGCGAGGATAGGTTCTTGCTATTCTGTGCATAAATGCAGCAGTCAAAAGAAGCAAACACAGCAATCCAACCAGCAGTTTTCTTTCTCCCTTCTCAGGGACCACTTACAATCCATCCTGAGACACAGATACTCCTACATGTCGTATTTACCAAGACTACTTTTAGCAGTTGGTGAATACCTGCGATCACACTTTAGAATTACAAAATCTATGAACATAATCCTAAGTCTGTTTTGTGAGACCTAGGGGAAAAGGGATTGGTCACCTGCTCTTCTGCAGGCTGCTTTGAATGAGAATTTTAACTGTGGGGCAACTGGGTGCTGGAAAATCTGCCCAGAACTGATGACACTGATGGTTCCTAACAAGAGTCTGGCTGCCTTCACTGATACTATCTCGGGCTGAACACCACAGAAGTAAAACCAAGGTCTCTCAGATGCCTCATTTCAACAAAGCATTGTAGAAAACCAGCTTTCAAAACAGTCTTGACTCTCAATTTTGAAAAAGCAATACAAGAGGCAAAACTCCAAACAATCTGCTCTTTCTACTACATCTGGTAGTAGATTGTGAACATCTCTCCAGCTTTCTTCCATACAGCTCCTACATCCCACAGAAATAGGATGGGGAAACTGAAAAGCCAATTTTTAGTTTTTCATATGGATGGACATTTGGGAAACATGTAAAAATTAAGAGTGCAATATGTAATATTTTAATTTTAAAATATCAAGATGTTTAATTTTGCTTATGTTTTCCTTTGCAAGGGTAGGTCTATCCAGCACTTTGAGGCCAGGACTACACCTGAACAGGCAGGAGATCACACCTTGCTCGTGCTCATAAAAAACACAGAGCCAAGTGTAATTCAACACAACCTACCAGAAAAGTGGCTTTACTGGACCAGGTTCAGCATTGACCAACAAATAATTCCAGGGAAGAAGAAGAGAGCTGCTGCTCAGAGGTACATGGATCTTTTTTCAGGCCAAGGCGAAGAAGAAAAAACTAAAAAAAGGAAAACTAACCAGCAAAAAAAACTCAGAAAAAAAACCCAAAAAACCACAGCCACGACTGTACTGTTGACTTGTATTTCTTTTCAGAAGGGCTGTGAAGCTCACTAAAGAACAGGTGATCAATTCTAAGTTACAATTCTACAGTAATTTCTCCAGCAATTCCTTTCCAGGGGGGTCACATGAGTGAGGATTTATACAATTCCCTAGTCACAATTATAAAAGTAACTAAATACATACATGAAAGTAGAATCCTTGTTATTCAAATGGTGAGAGACCAAAAAATAATTTTCCAACAAAGAAAGTTTGCACGATGTTGACTCCTGCACGTTCAGTTTCCAAGTTAGAAGGCACATCTTCACGGCATGCCGGTACACCACTGCTATTTGTGCAGCAGTTTGGCAGCAGGCCACACTTCACCCCCTAAATTACATACACGGCTTCTTCCTTCATGACTGTGCTGCAATGAGACACGGCGCAGACACTCTGGCACAACATTGCAGCAAACGTGAACATACGACACAATCCTCGGTAAGACAACAAGGTGGGCTTCCAGCGACACGGGAGCCAGAGGAGCGGGCGGTGACAGCGGTCACGGCCGTGTCACGTAGCCGAGACAACCTCGGCTCCGGCTCTCGGAGGAGCTGGGAAGCGGAGCGGCACGGCCGCCTTTGCCACGCCGCTGCCGCTCCCGTGATGCGGACGCGGCACCGAGCGGGGCGCACCCGCGGCTGCGGCCCCCGGGCAGCGGCCACCTCGGCCAGCCCGCTCCGCCCCCAGCCACGACACCAACCGCGGACGGAGGGCAGGGGGCGACACCAACCCCTCCTGCCTCTGCGGCCCGCGGACAGCCCGTTCCCCCGGGGCCCGGCCGAGCCCCTGCTTCGGGATAGCGAGCGCGGCCCTGCCCGCGGCCCCGCGCTCACCTTCGGCGTCGGCCGAGGAGACGAAGGTGAAGTCCCCGCTGCCGGGCGCGTAGAGCGGCGGCTGCTGAGCGCCCGGGGGCTGCATCTCCCCGCCCTCCGCGGGGGCTGCGGGGCCGGCGAGAGGCGAGCGGCTACCGGGGCCTGGGGCCTCCCGGCTCCCTCCTGCGGCGGCGGCGGCGGCGGCGGCACCGAGCCCAGGGCGCAGCCGCCTCACGGGGCGACAACAGGCGGCGCCGCCGCTGCCATTGGCTGCTCGCAAGGCGCGCCCGGACTGGCCGCCGGTGCTCCAGCGCTGACTGGATCCCGGGGCTGGCCCGGGAGTGAGGTCACTTCCACTGCGAGCAACGCTCCTCCTGATGGGACGAACCCTTCCTTCCTTTCCTTCCTTTCCTTCCTTCCTTTCCTTCCTTCCTTTCCTTCCTTTCCTTCCTTCCTTTCCTTCCTTCCTTCCCTTCCTTCCCTTCCTTCCTTCCTTCCTTCCTTC